>NC_068985.1:9145138-9148672 GCF_001194135.2 Octopus bimaculoides
GGGGGGGTTAACGTTAAATTCTAATATAATCATGATCCGCATGAACGACGTGATTACATTATTTAAACAATCTCTTTACTCAAATGTTAAGCAGTTTGAAGTATTACTTCACGGAAGATTATAAATATACTGCCTCATTTCTTTTCTTACGAAATTTGCCAAGGTTTGAAAATATGCATATGATTGTATTACAAAAACAAAACGGTTCTGACAAACAGCGCGTTTGCAGAACATAACACTTGTACGCCCAACTCTAGAAAAAGCGCAACCGTAAAGTCCTCTAGTTTGACGCCCCACTCCACTCACATTCTCACTGAACGGGTCAAGTAGTAAGGTCGTTCCTTAGATTAGTTGATAAGCATTTTACATTTGATCATAAGTATAGGAAAACATTCAAGAAACATTACTGAGCTATGCGCCTACGATACACAACAAGTTAGTGAAGATCTTAAGACCCCAAATTCGGACACGATATTTCTGTAGGACTTACAGTGGATGCCTAGTGAATGGTCAGTGTTCTATGAAGCAGAAACGGTGTCGTCTAAATAGAACGGAGCGACATGAAAAAAATAATAATTAGAAATACGTCGGTGCAACAAAGAGCACTTTTAAGACAAGATTGAATGATCACGTTAAGGACTGGATGTGAATGTGGTTTTATGGGGCAGGGTGCTAGGAGAGGAGGAGGGAGAGAGAGAATGGATTATTTGATCGAAATTTTACATAGGTAAAAGCATAAATAGCATTTTCTAAATAAAATCTTTATTTTTGTCAGTCAGCAATAAACAACCAATACAAATCAGACGATATAAAAATTAATATTTACTCAGCATATTTGCCAACAGACATGTTAACCTACTTTTGCTATTGCCAAACTGTTTAATGGAGTTTGATCCGTTATTCACATTAGATATCTTTTATCTTTTACTTCTTGCAGTCATTAGACTGCGACCATGTTTGAGCACTGCCTTGAAGAACTGTAATCGATCAAATTGACCCCAGTACCTATTTTTTAAAGCCTGGTACTTATTCCATTAATCTACAGGGTGATTCAAAAGTCTCCATACATAGGAAATTTTTTTTTTTTTTTAATAAGAAACAGGTTATAAGATCCCCTAGATCCCCTGATCTGACCCCTCTTGATTTCTATCTTTGGGGACATTTGAAAGGCATGGTGTATCACGGAAAGATACAAGACATAAATCATTTGAAGGAACGCATCACCAACTCATTTGCACACGTATCACCAGATGTGCTATTACGAGTTCACAATGAGTTGGGATAAACGTATTGCAATGTGTATTCAAAACAATGGTAACCATATAAGAGCCTTATATAACCATATAGAGTTCTTATAAACTGTTTCTTATAAAAAAGATAAATTGTTCCTATATATGGCGACTTTTGAATCACCCTGTATTTCCTGAACTGCTGAGTTACCGAGATGTAAACACATCCAGTAACTTAACGGTTCAGCCAAAAAAAAAACCGGTGTGGGATTAGGGAAAAACATAGACACAAAGGGACAAAGGGACACACGGACACACACACACACACACACACACACACACACATATATAAATACAAATATATATACGGCGGGATTCTTTCAGTTTCAGTACTCCAGATCCAATCTCAAGGCTTTGGCTGACCTGAAGCTACAGTAAAAGACGTTTGCCCAAGATGTCATATGGCGGGATTGAACCTAAAACCTTGGGAGTAGAAAGAAAACTTCTTACCACACAGACACCTATGCCTATATGTGGTCATTTTTTCTAACAGAACCCAGAGCTATTCTAGGTAATTATTTAGACGTTGAGTGGATTATATATCCATAATTTTTACCATTATCATTCCCTTCTTTGTCAGAAAGATTTGGGGTTAAAGAACTTTAAAAAAGGGGTGGGGATCGCATTTATGCTCATTACAATTTACGGGATTCGATCTAAAAGTCACAGCCTGCCCGAGTAATCGGAGTATATTTGCTTGCCATGGTCTGCACGGTTTATGCCTCAACCTCAGCAAAGGCTTCATCGCTCCTGAAGGAGAAATCCCTTCCTGGATTCCGGCCAGTCGCGGTCTTGTAGGCCCGAGATAGCTGCTGAGATCATCACGCCATCTCGTCTTTGATCGGCCTCTTCACCTTGTTCGTTGTTTTGGTGTCCATCTGTTGTGTGCTTGGGTGTGTGTGTGTTCGTGTGCATGTGTGTATTATGTGTGTATGTGTATGTTTCTATATATGTGTATGCATATATCATTATGTAAGACTAGTAAAATATACTAAATATGTATTTTATGCAGTGCAAATGTCTGGTGTAGAACTCAATACGTGAAATAAGCCGAGTCTGAAGAAAGATTGAGTAGGCTTACACATACACACAAATATATGCATATATACATACACAAATACACACACATATACATGCAAGCCAGCTCAAGTGCGAGGTTTGCACCATTGCAGCGCGTTGCTTCATTCATCATTTGTCGGTATATTTCCGGGTCCTCCCGGGTGACCAGTCGAGCGGAGTCCCATCCAGGTCCCATCTCCGCGAGATAACTCCTCATCTGCCGTGACCAAGTGGCATGTGGTGAGAAATCTTATAAATACAGACTGGCCTAAACATCACTAGAGCATTTCAAAATATAATAATATGTTTATTCAATATTCGCATTTGTTCTTCTATAAACAATAAATGTACCTCTTACGAAACACGTTTAATTTGTTTAGAAAATTACTTTCTTCAAATGGCCACCATTTTATTCTTGACAATTGAAAACAATTAATTGTAAAAAAATGTGATTTGGGAGCCACCCTAAATATATACGTGTGTGTATATGTGCGTGTGTGTGTGTGTGTGTGTGCGTGTGTGCATGTGCGTAGTGAGAGAGAGAGAATACATAAGCATGTATACAACGTGTACTATTATAACAGATGTTTCTTATCTCTGAGGCCAAAAACTATGAAGGGTAAAAGTACATGGGGGTACCCAAAAGAAACTGAAATGCTGCAATATTATTTTATTCATTTACTTTTACATGTTTATACTTTTATCGCCTTCAAATTATTCTTCGTTTGAAGCAATGCGTCGACCCAAACGCGTTTTCCATTGTTCGAAGCACTGCTGGAACTCTTGCGAAGTGGTGCCGTTTAACAACTTTTCCCCTTTTTAAAATTCCGTAGCACCAGCTTCCGTCGGCAGTGATGGCCTTCGAAAAAAGGTCCGGATCAACTTCCAACTGTTCTTTCACTTCACAGCACTCATTCAGTCGTGGCTGATTTTGATCTTCCGTGAGCAAGCGAGGCACAAATTTTGCTACAACTCTTTTCATTCGCAATTCCTGGCTCAGAATTTGTTGGCAGATGCTCCAGGACACCTCAGTCATATCAACAAGTTCGTCAATTGTTCGGTGACGGTCCTTCATGAATTTTCATGATGTTTTCATTGGTTCGGGAGGTCGACGGTCGTCCTGAACTGAGTTGGTCTTCTTCAAGCGACAAGTGAGCATTCATAAAGCGTGGAAACCACTTGTAAT
>NC_068985.1:9148839-9156971 GCF_001194135.2 Octopus bimaculoides
TATATATATATATATATGTGTGTGTGTGTGTGTGATTGTGGTTGTATGTATATATATGCATGTAGGTTATATATTTTGTTCCTCGGAACTTTCTAACGGAAGCAAAAATAAATGAAGAAAAAAGTATGATCGTTTCAACCCATTGCGATAAAGAGTTATTTCTCATTTGTCAGCATCCACCGAGCTTTCGTTTTACTGCCTGGCCCTCAATAGGTTATTAGAAGGAACCCTATTATTTATAAAAAATAGTCAATTTATGAAACTTTCAGTAACGCTAATCTTAATCTTAATCTTACGTCCGCGTAATTTCTTGATTTTTTTTTTTTTTTTTTGGTAGGTGGGGGTTAAGTATAGGACAATCTTCCATACAGTGTCAGTCCACCAGTCACAGGCAATTGCACATCCGACCTTACTGTCGGAGACACATGCCGAAAGGCTCGGAACCACGATGTCGTCAAGTCAATTTCTTACACACACGGTTCGCTACATCCAGCAGTGAATTTCTAGTGGTTAGGACAGTAGTTACATCGTAGCCCGAGTTCGATTTCTGATTCACAGTATCTGAATATACAACCAGTTTGGAAAAAATAAAAGAGAAAGAAAAAAGAAAAAGAAAAAACTTTGCAGTATTTACTCTGCTTTTTAGGTTCTAAGAGCAACTTTTGTCCAGACTGACATGACCTTTAGTCCCCCACGGTTTATAACGTCACCAATTGTAAACTGAACATTTTTTAGTCGACTACAACTTTCACATACAAATAAAAATGTATTACGCTTATGAGAAAAAAAATCGTTTTTATCACAACAAAAGTGGAGAGCATAATAGTTAGAAGCCATTGATTATGACCCGTTTTCAATTCTTCCTTTAAACCAGTTATTTTACCTCAAGCTAAATCGCTGACGTTTTGTAGTGAGGACATTTTTATTTTATTGCGTCTTTACAATAACTCCTTTTTTTCCGTCCGACTTGTCAAATTCAAAATGAATATTTTGATTATACTGTCACACATCCGCCGCCTTTCGTTTCTCATTACTCATAAGACAAGCAACGTAGCCTCGAACGGACCAATAACTTAGGGTTGGAATTCAAAAGACGGAAATTGTACGGAAGCTTTTCGTTTGGTGTGTCAAATAGAATACGGTGCAATATCTTCTCTAGTTCTTTTTGCTTTAATCTGAGATCACACATAGATCAACTTGACCTTCTATTATTTCAGGATTAATAAAGCAAAAAATATCTCTCCTACCAGCTGTGACAACGTACATGTTCTTCTGGGTCAAGGACGGTACTAGCAAGTGAATATCTGAATTTTCTCGCAGCTACATAGGTTACCTAAAAACAATTAGCGTAGTCATGTGGTATAGTAATACCAAGTCATTCCCAATTACGAGTAATGTATATATATATACACACAGATAAGCTAAGAGAAGAAATGGAGTAACATTTAACAATTAGAAGTTGATCATTAGTATTGAATGATCATAGTTGAATTATGGTTAAGATAATATTTACAGCTGTTTCAGTTTGTTATTTTTGAGGTAAACTTGCGTTTATCTCGTTCCATGTAACAAACATCATCAGAATGAGTCGAACTTTACCAGAGAAATATTTTTTCCTTTTTTCTCCGGTCAACCGTCGATCTCCTGTCAATATTCCTCTGGTAAACTTCTAATCATTTTGATGATGTTTGTTGCATGAAATGAGATAAACGCAAATTTATCTCAAAAATAACAAGCTGAAGCAGCTGGAAATGTTATCTTAATTATAATTAAACCGTGATCATTCAGTACTAAGTATCAACTTCTAATTGTTACATGTTGCTTCATTTCTTCTCTTATCTTATCTGAATATATTATACCACGGTGTACCCTTAAATTACCAACTACTGTTAACCTTACAGCAAGACATTAGTTAGGTAACGCACCAGTAGTGCCTACAGATACACTTATCCCTAAGACGGTTGCATAACCTCTAACTCATAATTTTATATATGTGTGTGTGTGTGTGTGTGTGTGTGTGTGTATGTGTGTGTATACTTATATACGGTATAGCCGAGTACATCTCCTCTGAGGAGCGGTTAGCAAAACGGGAAATGTCCGTTAGGAGACTCCCCAACTCTTTTATCCTGTACATAGTTAACATAGAAAGAATGTTTTACGTTCTTATTTAACCCACAGTGAATCTTTATAATACTTAAATTTGTTCGTCTGATTTACGCTGTGTTGTGCATAATATAATATATGTTGTTTAATTAATGACAAACTGTCAAAACTTACAGATATGCTAATAAGGCTGTCCTTCACGGCACCAGCGCTATAAAAAAGACAAATAATTTATGCTATTAATTGGGGAGGGAAGTCGGCAACATTTTCACTAAGGAGCTATCTACAAATCAAGAAACGGTCTGGCAGGAGACACATCTCCCTTTTTTCCACACATCACGAACAATTTTTTTAAATTTTATTTTGTCCACAGAGATACTTTATAACGTGTGTGTGTGTGTGTCTGTCTGTATGTGTGTGCGTGTATGTGTGTACATACGCACACGCACACACACACACACACACAAATAAAGTTAAGACAACAGAATGGTTAAAAAATAGTTATAGAAGGATTCTGTTCTATTTGAGTCACTGTGCATCCTTCCATCTTTTCTCTGCAAAGGTTTCAGTTTGATCGAGGAGTTATCATCCTTTGATGCGGTATTCTCAGTCACCCAAAATCAACCACTAAAATGTGTAGTACTCAATACAAAATACAAGTGTAGTTTCATACTTTTATAGAATACTTCGCTCGACGATCGAAAATCAGTCCTGATCAAAATTATCGTAGTGCGAATAGCAAACATTGGTGCTTTGTTGAACCACTATAATAAAATAAATATATACAAATTATAATAATAAAGAATATACAGTACTGTTACTACTTCACGGATTTTCACCTGTCGCGGGGTGGGGGTTGGAACGTAACACCCCCGGTAGTCGAGAGATTACTGTATTTATATAAATAAATATTAGGAATTGTATAAAAACAATCGTTAAAATAATTTGTGCATTGTAGAAGTACAACTTATTTATTCCAGTTCTATATTTAAGTGGTTAACAGCGCGGGTGACTAACCCCAAGATTCCGAGTTCGATTCCAGGCAGTGACCTGAATAATAATAATAATAATAATAATAATAATAATAACAACAACAACATCGAAAATTACCAAAGGAATGAGAACCCAAGTTCAAAATTTCCCCAAGACACCTGATGAAGGCTGGAAGGTATATCAGCCGAAACGTTGTGTTAACAACAAACAAGATGAGGACAAATATCCGTCAAATGTAAATAATGTAAACAACTAATCTATTGCAGGTAAATTTTAACAGCAAAACCTTAAATGAACCTACAACGGTCATATGGGACCCCGATTGAGAGTCACTGAATCCTACACCGTTCTTGATTGAGCAGACCTGTGATTGAAAGCATTCCAGTCGTGACCATCCCGTATCTTATTAAACAGTTTATCGAGAAGAATATTATGCCACGTCTCTTTTCAGCACTCTAACACAACAGCGTGTGGTGATATGATAGGAGATTTAGCTGTTATTTCAAGCACGTCGAGTGACTATGTAGCGATTCCTTATCAGTTTGTGATGTTGGTGTATAGTTGCTATGGAAACGCTACCTTAACGTTTCATTATCAGACTGTCCTATTAACCTAAAATTTGATAATTCCAAAGTTCCGGTTTCATATAATGCTTACAGTACATCAATGCAGGGACGAAATTTGCTTAGTGAGGTGCAGTCATAGGCCGAAACCGGAATGTTAAAAGCGTTTTCCATTGCTCCCCCAACGCCTCCCAAGAATGTTAGGGGTTGCACTTGCACCCCCTACATCCCCTTTTCCTAACCTTATGTTACAATATTAACCTTTCCACGAATATTAGCCCTAAAACTGCAGCAGTGAGAGTCTTATGATCAAATCCAATCGAATTCAATTTAACTTTTGCTACCAGATAAAAAATAGTTCTAAATCGTGCAAGCATGGGAGGTTTTTCGATCTGCTAGAAAGAGCGACAAAATATAACATCCTTCATTCTGCCGTAACAAAAAAGGGTAAACATTCAACATCTAAAAATGCAGTCGTAGGAGCATGAGGGGAATTGGTCACAGCTGGATCACCCTTGGTTACAGATCTATTCGATTAGAGAGAAAACGAGGTTGCAAAGTCTCCCAAATTCATGGCTCAAACACGGGTCGGTTTGAGGTTGCAGCTGGAGACACTTGCTCAAGATGCCGCGCTGTGGGGTTGAACCCGAAACCACGTGGTTACAAAGCGAATTTGTTAACCATTCAGCCATGCCTGCACCTAATGGTTGGTGTCTTATTAAAATAAAATGTACATGGAGGGCGACAACGGGGAATTCCATGCGCATTCACCGGTACAAATTCCATGGTAAACACATAGAGCTTGTCAAAGAATTCATTAGGGGTCGTTCTTCGATACATGGAAAAAAGGCAAAATTGCGTTGCGTGACGAGAAGAGCAATCAAGAAATATGTATAAAGGAACAGAGTAAAAATATAAATGGAACAAGTGGAATCTGTGAAGAATTTCATCCATTGAAACATTTCCATCGATTAGGTTAAGATCGATCTTAACCACGGTGAATAGAAGAACGAACTTGAATCTGGTTGGATTTGAACTCAGAAACTAATAAACACCACATATTTATTCGTTTTTCTTTTTATCCAATACGCTAACAAATCAGCCACCGTCACTTCGTAGACTGTTTAATTGAATGACACCCGTATGCTGCAGTCATGTGTTCGATTCTCTTATAGTCACACACATGTGGTATATTAATGCCGTAGCGAAGAGGATAAGATGTTCTTCAACTGTTGAATACCTTGGAACTGGAATAAGCTCCAACATTTGACACATTCTAAAAATCATCACAGATGTGGCTGTGTTGTAAAAAGCTTGCTTCCCAATCATTGTGTGTGTGTGTGTGTGTGCTTGACAACCGGTGCTGGTGTGTTTTATGTCCCCGTAATTACGTGGTTCGGTTAAAATGACTGATGGAATAGGTACCAGGCTTTAAAGAATAAATATTGCGTCGATTCATTCGACTAAGATTTCCCAAGACGGTGCCCCAGTATGGCCGCAGTCTGATAACTTGTAAAAGAAGAGATAAAATGGAAAATGATAAATTAGAAAAAAACATTAAAGAAATACCAGTGCTGAGAAAGATTTGTTTCTAATGAAAACCAGTTGGGACAGAAGGGTATAGCGTTACATGTGTTTTATTGGCTTTGAAATATATTCACGTGCAAGATAAGTACAAATTCGGAAAGAATGTACCAGAAAAAGAAGATAACAACTCAGGGAGGAGAAAAAAATGCTGTAGAAATTTTGGTACGATTTATTTGATTTTACAGACGATTCGATTTCGCGAGTAGAAATTAAATTTGGAGATAAGGCGACTGGTAATAAGGCTTCTTCTTCTTTTTATTGTCTTAGATCCTTATTATGCAGGAGGATATTTGTGAAAGACAGACCCAACTCAAAATAATGGAAATTTCGTTAGATGCGCTTTTAGATTTTATGAAGTTGTTTGTCTTGGCGAAAGTAAAATATCTCCTACCTTTGAGATTACCACTTACAGAAATTTATTGGCGCAGGAGTGGCTGTGTGGTAAGTAGCTTGCTTTCCAACCACATGGTTCCCGGTTCAGTCCCCTGCGTGGCACCTTGGGCAAGTGTCTTCTACTATAGCCTCGGGCCAACCAAAGCCTTGCGAGTGGATTTGGTAGACGGAAACTGAAAGAAGCCCGTCGTATATATGTATATGTATATATGTATGTGTGTTTGCTGTCTGTGTTTGTTTCCTCAACATCGCTTGACAACCGATGCTGGTGTGTTTACGTCCCCGTAACAATAGCGCTTCGGAAAAAGAGACCGATAGAATAAGTACTAGGCTTACAAAGAATAAGTCCCTGGGTCGATTAGCTCGGCTAAAGGCGGTGCTCCAGCATAGCCGCAGTCAAATGACTGAAACAAGTAAAAGAGTAAAAAAGTAAAACGGAAGAGGATGTCGAAGAGCTTGTAATTTATCTTAAAACGGAAGAGGGTGTTGAAAGTTGTAAGCCCTGCGATGAATTCTAAAATTTATTTATTTATAAACCGCTTTGCAATTGTAAAACGATGCATGGTTTTAAGTGGCAAAGGTTTTCACCTCTATCCATAATATATAAATCAGGAATGTTGCTTTGAGCAAAACTAACTTGGCAGATACGAACTGAATGATGCGAACAAAAACAAAACGCTTCCGTTATAAATTTATTTCTGTTAACATATGTACGATTTGCTCTTGGAAGCATTTAGCAACCTTGATACAAAACATACGCCACTAAATGCGTATTATATTTATACAATGCAACAAATTGGTACATGACAAGCATAGTCTATTACATCAACTTCTCGTAAATGATAGATATTTTTTTGTGTGCGTGTATGTGTGTACATACAACAATAAAAGGAAAATGAAAAGTTTAAATTGACATATGTTAATTTGTTTACATAATATTATATCATTATTATTATGAGATAAAAAATAGAAATAATCCCTTCAATTGTTTCCATTCAAACACAAAAACCCAAAATTCATATTATGGAAATGTTGGGTAAGAATTCATCAGAATAAACTGGACGAAAATCACTATATATATATATATTTATATATATATATATATATATATAAGATAAGAAAATAGAGAGATAATTGATAGATTATTATTTATTAATCAAAAAGATGACAAACATCTCTTACAGCTGTTTCTATTCAAGACCTTCACATATATTTGTGGGGGTGGGGTGTGTGATGAGTTCTCACGTCGAGGACGACGTATGAATAAGTGTTCAGCTTTTGCCGAACGACCTGCACAAAATGATTCGTTTACAGTAATCAAATGTTTGTGCCGCACATTAGCTCACTCACTCCATCAAACCGACGTTGTCTGAACAGGTGGACGGTGGGCCACGTGTCGAGCAACGTGAACTGAAATGTTTTGCTCAAGAACACAATGAACCACACGGTCTAGTAATTGAAATCACGATCGCTAGATCGTGAGGGCAACACCCTAACCACTAGGCCTTCCTATTTTTTAGTTATTATAAATCTTTTATTTTTTAGTTATTATAAATCTTCCACTGAGGAGGGAGTTGGTTTCCAACAAAGATCCATCTTTGGGATGTAGTTAACACAAATTCACATTTGGAACTTGAGAAAAGTCTTGCATATTTTTACTGTTCCACTCAAAGATTGCACTTATAATGTACGAATTAGCCGGTCGATTTCTCTTTCTGAAAATCCCAGTTTATCCAGATTCTTCTTTAAGAATTTACTAACAAAACCTAGTGCTCCAATTATTATCATAGTCCGGATATAGAAGATGGGGGTTTCGAAGCAGTTGTCCATAGATATCCTCTTTTTCTTTGATTTTCAAAGAGATATTTATATCAGCAGGGCAACTGACCTCTATAACGGTACTTACCTTTGCCCCTCTGTCCCAAAGAACAATATCTGGCCTGTTACTGTTTACATTTGACAAGTTTTGACGGGAATATTCCACCAGTATTCCCTGAGTTGGTGTTGGTGTTTATGAATGTATTCCATAAGAGAGGGATTTTCTAAGTATATTTCAGGACAGTCTTTTTCGCAGATGGCATTGTAAACTGTTTTAGCCACAACATCGTGCTACATAGGGAGGTAGTAACGTGACGACATTTTAGGACAGCTACTAATCACGTGTGATATCTTCTACAGGAACATAACATAGCCTACACATGCGGTTGCACCTTGGGATTACAAGAGCGTCACTGTCTTTCTTGTTCACGAGCTACTTTGTGCCAATCTCCTGTTCCTGATTGAAAACGCATAGCTTTCATATGTATGTATGCATGTATGTTATCAATCAGTTTCATTTCTGCATTTCTTGTCCATAGAGAAAGAGCCGGACTCTAACATAGATTCAAGACTCCTTCATTGGAACTTTTATCAATATCATCTAGGTATTTGTGCATGTGTGTGTGTGTGTGTGTGTGTGTGTGTGTGTGTGTGTGTGTGTGTGTGCAGTATTTG
>NC_068985.1:9156981-9159076 GCF_001194135.2 Octopus bimaculoides
ATCAATATCATCTAGGTATTTGTGCATGTGTGTGTGTGTGTGTGTGTGTGTGTGTGTGTGTGTGTGTGTGTGTGTGCAGTATTTGGTGTTAGTGTATGCGCAGATTTGTATGTTTGTTTTATGGATGCGTTTTTATGTATATATTTTCATGTCTAGATGCATGCATATGTATGTATGTATTATTTAATTGATTCTGAGACGAAAGATTAGCACCAAAATCAATCCTCGTGGGGTTTGGCTTCGGGATGTAGAACAACGAATGCAAAAATCCTAGAAGACTATCGTTGGTCTGCATCAGCAAAAAAAAAAAAAAAAGAAAGCGTATACCGATACTTCAAACAGTGGAACAGGCTTTATGTGGTAAGGAAGGAATGGACTTTAAAGGTTCGGGTTAAACACTTTAGTCGGAGACAAGTGTTAATGAACTTTGAAAGATAAATTAGAATTAATGGAGTGAGAGTAAGAGGGAGAGGAAGGAGGTGGGAAGTGGGGTTAGAAAGTAAATTTGAATAGACAGATTTAAGTGTTTGAGAAGACGGTCAACGGTCAGATCGATAACAGAGTATAATTGGTACGCTAATGAATACGAAAGATATTGGGAGAAAAGTGGGGAAGGCAAAACACATATTCAAATACAGACACACACAAATGTACGTGTGTGTGTGTGTGAGTTAATAGATGTGTGTGAGTATAGACAGACAAACTTTTGATTTGAAGACATTTTGATATATGTGTGTGTGCGCATGTATGTATTTAGATATACGTATTGGTTTCAAATTTTAACTTTAGACCAGCAATTTCGAAGGAAGGTTAAGTGGATTACATCGACCCAGTATTTAACTGGTACTTATTTTATCCACCCTGAAAGGATGAAAGGCAAAGTCAACCTTGGTGGAATTTGAACTCAAAATGTAAGGACGGACATATATTTGTCTGTGTATACATATGTATGTATATATATATATATATATATATATATATATATATATATATATATATATATATATATATATATATATATATACATGCATATGTATATATGTTATACATACACACACACACTCATTTATATGTGTGTCTGTCCATATGCATATCGTTTTCTGATAGACGGACTCAAAGTAGATGAATCTATAAATAATCCTTTCTACTAAAGGCACAATGCCTGAAATTTTGGGGGAGGGGACTTGTTGATTACATCGACCTCAATACTCCACTGGTACTTAATTTATCGACCCCGAAATGATGAAAAGCGAAAGCGACCTCTGAGGAATTTAAACTTAGAACGTTGCGGCAGACGAAATACTGCTAAGCATTTCGCCTGGCGTGCTAACGATTCTGTCAGCTCGCCGCCTTGGATAAATTTATAAATAATTGCATGGAGTATATGGGGTTAAAAAAAAACCTTAACAGGAAAGGGGGCGAAAGGCTACCCCTGGGACTCTAATTCACATCTTCTGTGAACATGACATTATATCAAAGCAACTTTTGAAATGTTCCCGATCCATCTGGGAAGCTTTAGTCTTAATAACTAGAATTACATATTGTTTACATCATAAGAATTTAGAAACTTCGAGCAATATGAAATAATTCCTTTTTATTATATATATATCGATGTAACTCGAAGTAGATGAAGCTTCATATATGTAAAAGTGTGTATATTTTGGGGTTAAAATAAATCTTGGATACGAAAAAAGGTTTATGGCTGACCTTGGAACTCGAACCTACATCATTTGCGCATATGCTACCAATTTATTCTGCACGATATTATATCTTCTTAATATAAATTTGAGCGATGTTTCTCTGTCCGTTACGTTTTTATGTTCGTTAACTCCTCCTAGACCGTTGGTGCAAAGAAAATGAAACTCAAACCAGCAACTCCCTTAATTCTAGGGAATGACCTAAGGGGATCTATTTTTTAAGGACCGTCTAATTGGGGCCCCACTGACCCCTCTATTTTTACAGCATTTTAAACTAAATATATGGCATTGGCGACCAAATCGGAGTAACGACGCCCTATTTTCACACAAGAGTAGAGGTCCGTAAGGCGGGCTGATAGTGGGGCCAAATGCCTCATAGATGCCCGGTTGTTAAGCGG
>NC_068985.1:9160262-9173200 GCF_001194135.2 Octopus bimaculoides
CTGAGTAACAGCTTTTGGGATGTCTTTGCAGCTTAATTAATAAAATATATATGCAACAGGCTTCTTGCTGTTTCCGTCTGCTCACAAGGCGCTTCGGTCGTCCTTAGGTTATCGTAGAAGACACTTGCCCAAGGTACCACACAGTGGGACTGAACCCGGAACCATGTGATTGGGAAGAAAACTTCTTATGACACAGCTACGCCTGTGGACTCTTCGTTAGGAAAACCAGTAAATTTCTTATCTCACATCCTCCGAGGTTGCCAATATGTCAGACATGACGTAAAAAATAAAACCTATTTAAAACCGACACTCCAGTCCGACATGTTCAGCGTTTTATACAGGCCAACCTCACTCCGGTTGTTTGACCATCGTTTTATGTACTTATCGTCATAACAACCGAGGTATTTGGATGGCTGAGTATGACATGGGTTTTGTTTATACTCCACCCGCATTCCTTACAGATAAGAGGCTTTGCTTTATCATGTTGCAGCCTTGCTTTATCGTGTCGGACATTCAGCGGGCTCTATCTACTAAGATCACTATTTACATGTAACAACAGATTCTCCACTTCTCCTCTACCTCCCTGCGTCGATCTGTCTATATATTATTTTCTTCCTTTTTCTCTTTCCCGTCTTACGTGTGTTGGGTATGGCCGTGTGTGTGTGTGTATGAGTATACGTGTATGAACGTGTATGTGTGACAGTTCATGCGTATTCCAATGTGACACAGCTTCGGTTGCTCCATTTCTGTGTCTCACCGTTCTTTCATTGTTTGTCTTTTTATGTTTATTTCACTTATTTCTTTTCACTGGTTTCATTGGACTCAGGCCATGCTGGGGCACCACCCTAAGCAGTTTAGTCGAAGAAGTTGACTCCAGTATTTATTTTAAAGTCTGCCTCCCGATTGTCGATTAACTAAGTTACGAGGGACATAAACAAACGAATATGTTCCTCATCACCATCATTTAATTCTTCACAGCTACGGCTACTACGGGTTCATTTCTCACGCTCTCCTAAATGTGATTAGCCATGGAGCTCTCCTACAAGTACCCGCCCTTCTCCGCTCCTTTTTCTCATATCTTAATCTTCATCTAAAAACTCAAAGGCTCTTCTTTTCTGGTTTTGTAGTCTAATCAGCTGCATAATAACCTCACTTGTGCTGATGGCTTAAAAAGAAGCCCCCACATGGTGCACACTGTAAAGTGGGGTCGCCGTTTGGAAGGGCACGCCGAAGCAGACACTGGTGCACGATGAGGTCCTTGGACACATCGGATCCTGTGAAAGCGTCGAAACCATTCCAGCATGGAACATGGGCATTAAATAATGATGAAGAGATTAATGACGATCATTGTAATAAATGAGTCTTGATAGCGAGCTACACGTAAAGGTGCAGCTCTGAACCCATCATTTGGGCACGTTATGGGCACACATACACGTTATGGGCACAAACACACACACACATTGCAATTAATCGTGCTTTTATATAGTCTCTGTAGAGTTAAAATTTTTCTTGGGTAGATGTGTTTGAACGGAGTGTTTGAGAGAAATTCTTATTTATTGATTAAATCTCAGGTCATGTTATTGTTTACAAACTATTCAGGTTTGTAGAACTTTGTAAGCAGGTGTGAGTATTTGGGTGTGTCTGCTTCAGGCCATGTGACACTATAAGATTGTTATCATAGCTGAACATAAAAAGAAACATTAACGTATATAGATAGCTAAATCGATAGATAGATAGATAGATAGATAGATAGACAGATAGATAGATAGATAGATAGATAGATAGATAGATAGATAGCTAAATCGATAGATAGATAGATAGATAGATCTAATAAAAATGGAACAAAGACGAAATTGAGAGCATTAAAATGTTCGGACAGATAGACGATACAAAGACGGACAAGAGAAACAACAATTAGAAGGACAGACAAAAAAAGACGGGTCATTCTTGGCTTTCTTTCATCAGTAAAGTCCCAGAAGTCACGACCATTGAGATGGTTCGATCTGGTTTCCCCCACAAAAGTCTAAGCTAAGAGCATTAGACCCCTTTGTAAGAAAGCTAGCCAATATGTAAGGCAACAAAGACAAAAATCAAACAACAAAAAAACGGAGAACACGGTATACATTTACGAATACAGAAATAACAACAGGCGTCTTTCGACTGAGAACGAATCATATTGAGCTGGCGTATATGAAGTAAAAGCCTAAAAGGAGGAACATGGGAGATGGACACAAGAGGTGTTGACGGTCGGCAGTCAGGCCAAGAAAGAGAGATCATGGTTGGCCGGACACCGGACACGTGGAAGGAGGAGAGATGAGTAGGGGACAGCAGGATAGATAGATAGATAGATAGATAGATAGATAGATAGATAGGTAGATAGATAGATAGATAGATAGATTGGTAGATAGAGAGAGAAAGAGAGAGAGAGAGTATAACGATAGTTATAATCCCAGCTGTGTCCTCATGAAGCACATCAGCGTATTACAGTTCTCCTAAGTAAATTTGTAGATGTTCTGAATTATACGAGAGCTGAAAATAGCGAAGAATGCTGTTAAACCGTTGTTGACATCACGATTGGGTGATACATAAATAGGACAAAGAAGCCCAAGCCTAAGAAGCGATCGTTTTAGATATCAGTGAAAAATAATAACTGAGAAATGTTATAAAAACTACCTTCGAAGTCCTCTAAGTGAGGAAAATAAAATGTTGGAACATTTAAATATATACCATTAGGAAGTCGTGCATGAGCCTAGGCAGTGACATTTTAGTTCACTTAATAAAGTTATTCATTCATTGTGAGTACACAAACACCCAACAGGTAGTCGCTGTTATAGATTTAAGCATATCTTAATTAAACAAATTGGATAGATGAACCTCCAATATAGTATAAAATGAAAACTATGGAATATATCCCACTAGTTACTTCGCAGGATATCTTGGTGATTATTCACCTTGTCAGCCGCTGTTGAACTAAAGATAGTGGTATGTTTTGCCAAACAGTCTATAACAGTTGTCGATATATAAAGGAGACCAGGAACGAAGCTATCACCGAGAAATAATAATTGTCTTAAGTTGTTCGAATATTTTCTAAGTACTTTGCTGGAGGGCTTCAATAAGTTAGGTTGAGACTCCTAAAGACATAGCAGAAGTTATATACGATGGACAGTTACACATGAACCTAGGTAATGAAAATTTCGAATTCTATACATTATTATTTTATGGCTTTTTCGACCTCTCGCTTCACGGTTAAAACAATAATTTGCTTCATATCTCTAGAAGCTTCAACCGGTTTAGAATTCCTACTTTTAAGCACAAAGCTACAAAATAAATGTAGAACATTCAAAGTGTTTATTTAGTATAATTGTTTGAACGTCTACCAAGATTACAGCAGATTTGAGTTCGATACCTACGGGCAGCATTCGATTTTGTTTTTTTCCTATCCAAAAGGATTTTTAACTCAATATTCTACACGCTAACATTTATGGTTTTATTGACTTCGATTTTTACAGTTTTAAAAATGATTTACATCTAATATTTTGTTCTTTTCTATGACCAGGTTGTGACAGCGGATTTGGTCACAGTTTAGCCCAACGATTACACAGTAAAGGATACACGGTTTACGCAGGATGTTTGTTTTCCCAACAAGATGGCGCCAAGGAACTTCGAGATATGCAATCAGACCGCATGCACGTTATTCAACTTGATGTAACGTGCGATGATCAGGTCGAAAAAGGAATGGAATATGTTAGATCAACACTTGGTGACAAACGTAAGATCGAGCGTTGTTTTTGAAAATTTTATTATTGATTTGTTTTTGTTTTTGCTTACCTCCGAATCGTGGAGGTGCAATGGCCTGGTGGTTAGGGCAGCGGAATCGCGGTCATAGGATCGCAATTTCGATTCCCAGACCGGGCGTTGTGAGTGTTTATTGAACGAAAACGCCTAAAGCTCCACCAGGATACGGCAGGGCGTGGTGGTGAACTCTGCTGTACTCTTTCACCACAACTTTCTCTCATTCTTTCTTCCTGTTTCTGTTGTACCTGGGGCCAGCCTTGTATTTCAAAGGGTCAGCCTTGTCACATTCTGTGTCAAGCTGAATCTCCCCGAGAACTACGTTTTGTCTGTGGAGTGCTCAGCCACTTGCACGTTAATTTCACGAGCAGGCTGTTCCGTTGATCGGACCAACTGGAACCCTCGTCGTTGTAATCGACGAAGTGCCACGACTTCCGAATCAGCCCTAACTGAGTACGCATATAACAAATAGCGCTCCACCTCTGACCATCCCATCTTCATATGGTGCATTACATGTCTAGGATTTCATTATCCTACTGGCTCTCCATTTTCAGGAGAATACTGTGTAATTAGAGGGGAATTTGGTTGTTATTTCTTGCATGTTGATCAGTGGCATAGGACTTGGTCTATAGTTTGTAGAGTGAGTAAGTTATTATATATTCTAGATATAATACTAGCATTCGAGTGTGGTTGATGCCAGTGCCGCCTGACTGGCTCCCGTGCTGGTGATACGTAAAAAGCACCCACTACACTCTCAGAGTGGTTAGTGTTAGTAAGGGCATCCAGCTGTAGAAACTCTGCCAGATCAGATTGGAGCCTGATGCAGCCTTCTGGCTTGCAAGCCCTCAGTCAAACCGTCCAACCCATGCCAGCATGGAAAGCGGACGTCAAACGACGACGATGACGATGATGCTGATAATACATAAATTAAACATCATAATAATAACCAGACCATTATTCATTTTAAACAAGAGTTGGTTAATACACTCACTCTTGTTCAATCGATATTCTAGTCCCTTCCCTTGGAAGTCCTTAATTTCTTCCATCCTACAAATCCTGTTTGAAAGCTACATCCTCTATATTTCTTTCTCACAAAAACTGCTACCCTTTGAAACGCCTTATAGACCCTTATCTAGAGAATTTGAAGCTGAATATCAACCACATCGATCCAGAAGGTTAAGTCCGGAGCGATTTACAAGGTGTATGAGAACTGCACATTAATGTCCATCTCTTAAGGCTGTGTGAGGAAAGATGACAAAAGCCTTCAGCTCTCTAGGATAGAGATAATTGGTTATGGTTTCTCCATCAAAAATTAGCTCGTCTTTCAAACCATCTAACTTTCTTATGTAGATGTAGTGACTCGAAGCTAATTCCACCTGACTTGAATATAATGACACCAGTCGATTGATATAAAGCTAAAAGAGTAGCGGAAAGGGCAGGACATACCCTTGTCCGTGAGAGGATCCATTACAACCGTTGGAAAAAAACATCAGCTAAATAACGAAATCAAAGAGGAGTTATCTTCATTACTTAGAAAAATAACCAGAGATGATGATGAGAAACTCCATCAAAAACTAGCTCGCCTCTCAAACCATCTAATGGTTATGTTTTGTCAATGATAAGTTTGTATCGTTGCACTAAATTTGATAGGTTGATTACAAGAAATAACACGGAGAAAGAAAGCGTGATAAAGACTGGAGATCGATATAGACTCTGGTCAAGAAGTATTAAATAGAGTATTCTGTTCACGACATGTGGTGTGATAGGAGCAACCAACTCGGGGAAAGTTTTAAAACTTCAAGCGTAGAGGACACACAGGTTTTCACAATATAAGAGATATATTTCATATTTGAAGTCAGGAAAAAAGGCAATGCCCACGAACCATTGCCGTGTCCCCGCGACTAGAAGGGAGGAAATTATCCTCAAAGTGAATCCCTGGTTCGAATCCCTGCAACAAAGTGGAGGCCACTAAAGGGAGACAAGGTACCAGGAAGTGGTGTCAAACCGTGCAACGATTAATCCTACTGTACAAGACTATGGTAAAATTTGTATTCAGAAGTTAAGGCACCTGAACAAATATTGCAAAGCATTCGGTATGGCGATGCTTCATTTGCAACAACCTACCGCTCAGACTGGGGCATTTAAACGATTCTTGAAGAACGAAAAGTAAAGTTGAGCTTGTCAGGATTTGAAACTGGAGCGTTGAGAAATCGGAACAGATACTGCATGGCATTGCATCCGACGTTCTGACAAGCCTCCTATTTCGCCACCTGTTATTGAACTGTCATACTATCAGTTTCAAGCGGGCAATGATTGTAACGTTGCTACAGATAATAACTAATCTTTTGTTTGTTCATTTTCAGAATTATGGGCGTTGATTAACAATGCTGGAATCGCATCATTTGGAGAAATCGAATGGACAAGTGTACCATTGTTCAAGAAAATTATGGATGTAAACGTGATTGGTGTTGTAAGGGTAACAAAGGCATTCCTACCCCTTCTACGAAATATCAAAGGACGTGTTATCAATGTTGCAAGTTTAGCGGGTATGTATCATTTGATTTTCTTATTTGCTTTTCACCGAACTCCTCCTATCATTCTGCTATACTATTTCTATTTGTACCTCTGACCCTTTCATTATATCGCTCTAAAATTATGCATTTAAATAGGTAAATACATATGTGTGAAATTAAAACATGCTAATACCAAACTCACATGTCAGCTCTCTCACTTACAAACATATACACGAGCGTAGAAACATGAACTTATCTGTGTGTATATATATCACCTATTGGTCACAATGCGCTTCGCATCGTTTTAGCTTTCAAATGATGACACTCTGCTGGCTAGGCGAACAGACGAACATTGCCCCTGTTCTGAAGGCTACTCTATCACAGGGTTGCCCATTTATAGCTGAGAGGACTAGAGTAACTTGAAATGAAGTGTTTTGCTCAAGAACACAACGCGCCACCGGGTCTGCAAATCGAACCCACGATCTAGCGATCGTGTGTGAAATGCACTAACTACTAGGATACACGCCTTTACACACGCACGAGCACGTGTCCTTTATGGATAACAGAAGCAATGTTAGACCAGTTTACTGTTAGCTGAATGATTTAATGTTATTTAAAACACTTAATACTTATTCAAGAATGTTTAAGTATCCTTGGAAACAGCACGATTTTGAATTTTTCTTTTGGGGGTAGGCAAAAAACAGTGACTAAAGAGTAATGTTTTGTTGGTGTAGTGTTTTTTCAGTGAGCTAGCAGAATCGTTAGCCCGACGGGAAAAATACTCAGCGGTATTTCGTCTGTCTTTACGTTCTGCGTTCAAATCCCCACCCCCGAGGCCGACTTAGCCTTTCATCTTCTTGGTATCGATAAAATGAGTAATCGACTTACAACCTATATTGCTGGTCATTTACCAAAATTTAAAACTAGTATTCTGTTTGAGAGTATAGGCAATTTTGTAGATTCTTGATAGTGTTATGCTATGAGAGAGTATTGTTGCACAGTAAAATCGTCTACTTTCCTGAAGTTCAAACAACGCGACACTCCGTCGGTTACGACGACGAGGGTTCAAGTTGATCCGATCAACGGAACAGCCTGCCCATGAAATTAACGTGCAAGTGGCTGAGCACTCCACAGACACGTGTACCCTTAACATAGTTCTCGAGGAGATTCAGCGTGACACACAGTGTGACGAGACTGGCCCTTTGAAATACAGGCACAACAGAAACAGGAAGAAAGAGTGAGAGAAAGTTGTGGTGAAAGAATACAGCAGGGCCTGCCGGAGCCTCGTGGAGCTTTAGGTGTTTTCGCTCAATAAACACTCACAACACCTGGTCTGGGAATCGAAACCGCGATCCTACGACCTTGAGTCCGCTGCCCTAACCACTGGACCATTGCGCCTCCTCCACGTTGTTTTTAAGGTTGTTTCTACAGATATTCTATAGAAATTACAGCCAGCGCTAATTTTTGCTACAACGTTTCGTATCGAGACGTCAGATGAAAACACGCAATGAGATCGGGGACAAAAGTGAGTAATGAGTGTACCTGCTATACTTCAGGGGTTGTTGCCTCTTCATCAGCACCCATCTAACCCACTTCTGTCTCTGAACATATTGCTTATATAGCCACCGCATACAGCAGTGTTAAAGTTACCAATTTACATAGACGCATTCCTGGAACTGGTTGTTGTTGGCACTCCGTCACTTATGACGTCAAGGGTTCCAGTTGATCCGATCAACGGAACAGCCTGCTCGTGAAATTAACGTGCAAGTGGCTGAGCACTCCACAGACACGTGAACCCTTAATGTAGTTCTCGGGGATATTCAGCGTGACACAGTGTGACAAGGCTGACCCTTTGAATTACAGGCACAACAGAAACAGGAAGTAAGAGTGAGAGAAAGTTGTGGTGAAAGAGTACAGCAGGGTTCGCCACCATCCCCTGCCGGAGCCTCTTGGAGCTTTAGGTGTTTTCGCTCAATAAACATTCACAATGCCCGGTCTGGGAATCGAAACCGCGAGTCCGCTGCCCTAACCACTGGGCCATTGCGCCTCCACCCTGGAACTGGTATGTAGACATTAAAGGTTTGTAGGTACGTAACACTTCGTTATATAAACACAATATATTATGAAGTATACTAAATTTTTTTTTGTTTGTTTCTATAAGTCGGCATCACGTCCCACTGCATCAGCAGTGCTTGTTCCATAATTTTTAATGTTGTTTCTGGGAGCAGAAGTGGATTAGATGGGTGTTGATGAAAGGGCAAAAACCCCACAAAATATGGCATATACGCCCTTTTGTCTCTGATCTCATTGCTCGTTTACATAAGTGCCACGTACCTACAAACCTTTAATAACACAGCAGTTGATCCAGATATCAATCTCTACATATCGATACTTTTACTTAAACGTAAATTGGTGTATGACTGACAACTGCACAACACGGAATACAGGGGAAAACAAACTGAAACAATATAGTTTCGATTTCACGCTGATAATATCACTTTAGGAATGTTAGCTACGTTGCGCAATATTATTTTCTGTTGCACCTGAGATGCAATCAGTTGTATATAGTAAGTTAGATAGCTTGCTGGCATAAATATTTCTTCTTTTGATTGCGAGTGTATTTAAATGTTTCCCAGTATGTGGTGAAGAAAAGAATTCAATCGCAAACCCTGTGCTTTCACTGAACGAATAGTTCAGTTCACTATCCAATACGCAAAAAACAACAATAAAATCCACACTACTCACTCACACAGCAATAACATACAGACACACATACTTCCTATAATACTGTCATAACAATACCATGCACATATTTTCCATATAAGACACATATCTTTCAAAGCACTCAGTGCCCCACCATTCAGCGTCACATAACACATATCCACACAATATACGTCAGCAACAATCACATTAAGAAACTTGAGCACACATACCCCCACCCCACCCCAACACACACACACACACACACATACATTAGCTTAAATAGCGTGCACAGACAATCATACAAATTAGGCATATAGTTATCTCCCTTGTTGCTCTTGTGTGCATAAAAGCTCTTTAGTTCCTAACTTCCGATACTGCCAACGTGACTTACTGTAAACTATCTTTCCACCTTCTGTGTTTCCTTTGTCATTTTGCTTTTCTTTTCTCTTAATATTCTTTTCTCTCATTCTATTCCCCGAAAAAAGTTTTATGTTTAAAACGTCAAAATCCTTTCATTTTCCATTTCCTTAGTTTCTCCCGTAGTTACCATTCGTTGTTTTCACCCTGTTTTTCATCTTATTTCCTCATGGTCAATGTTCCACCCGTATTCCAATGCTCACATTTGTATTCACGTAGATGCTTTTTTCTTTTCCATTTCATGTAGTACTTGATTCTATTGGTACTCTTGAGTTTATACCATTAAAATCTATTCCCACAGGCTACCATATATATATGTATATATATATAAAAGTGTATATATTTGCGTTGGGAATCACTCCCCATCGCCAACCGGTGGTTGTCACACGCTGATGACGGGTCAATACCCAGAACTCGGGTCTGTGTGCATCACGTGAGGCTGGAGATGGGAACGATGACTTCCCTTTGCAAATACTGATAGGGCACAGACAGTGTGTCAATAGCCAGCTGGAGGAGATGTCTTCCTGGGGCTAAAAGCTACAGTAGCATCGACCCTTAAGGGTTAGCCACATTTAGGTGGCAAATATACTTCACGATATATATATATATATATATATATATATATGTGTGTGTGTGTGTGTGTGTGTGTGTGTATGTGTGTGTATTGTAATACCTCGACTATCGTGGATGTTACGTTCCAAAACCTCCCACAGAAATAATTAAAATCTAAAAGAATATAAATACCTATCGGTTGCAGAAACCTGCGATATTTATTTACATATATTAGCCAGAAAAATCCGCGATGTACTCAGTGCGCGATAGGTGAACCGGTGAACCGCTATGTATTGAGTGCATGATAGGTGAACTGCGATATGGCGAGGGATTACTGTATATATCTGTACGTATATATATGTGTACGTATATATATATGTACGTATATATATATTTGTGTGTTTATATGCGTTTGTGTATGTGTTTATATATGCATGTATATATATGTGTGTGTGTGTGCGCTTGCACATACACACACATTCGCATGTACATACATACATAATACAAACATACATACATACATATTTGTATATTTATAGCTGAACACTGACGAAGTAAGGTACAAAAGTTACAATTCGCCACTAAGCTAAAAGCGAACAATGGCATGAGAAAATGTCGTACCTTCGTGTGTTTTAAATGTTGGTTGAAATGTCTTTGCTTTTAGTCCATTGAGGATTGACTAGAGACTAAACAGCAACAACAATAACACTCACAAATGCATTATGACCACCAGTATAGAAAAAAAAAAACCTTCACAGTTATGAAACGTGCGCAGTTGTGTTCTATTGTGAAACGTACACCCACAAGTGTAAATTTACCCTCATGCACACGCATGCACACAGCACACTCACATATATGCATACATCAACAAATTCAGCTGATTATAAAGTGTAACAGCTGCTTGGACTTTGTCCCCTTTATTATCATATTTCTGCTACTAAATTACAATCCTTGTTTCGATTAATTTGGAAAATATTGAAGAATTTAGAAAGATAGCTTTGTCGTTATTTAATTGGTGCCAAATTCCACCGGAGTCGACTTTACCTTTCATTCTTTCGGGGTCGATTAAATAAGTACCAGTTACGCACTGGGACCGATGAAATTGACTAGCCCCCCCCCCCCGCTCCCCAAAATTTTAGGCTTTGTGTCTATAATACAAAGGATTATTTCAATCAACATGAGATTTCTAAGTTTTTAATTTAAATTTACTTTTATGAAGAAGTTTCTATTGTAGGAACCGAGGCGATTTCAGGCGCTTTGTATCAAAAGGGTGTTATTTTATTAGTGACCAGCTTCGACTCTGTACAAGAAAGCCTTACAATAATTCCTCCATAACACACTCACACACACATACACTCTCTCTCTCTCACACATACACACACACGCACACACACATACATGCACACACGCACACAAGGAAGTGATATATGCCCACTGTCGTGGCATGCCGTCGGTTACGACGATGAGGGTTCCAGTCGATCCGATCAACGGAACAGCCTGCTCGTAAAATTAACGTGCAAAGTGGCTGAGCACTCCACAGACACGTGTACCCTTAACGTAGTTCTCGGGATAATCAGCGTGACACAATGTGACAAGGCTGACCCTTTGTATTACAGGCACAACAGAAACAGGAAGAAAGAGTGAGAGAAAGTTGTGGTGAAAGAGTACAGCAGGGTTCGCCACCAACACCTGCCGGAGCCTCGTGGAACTTTTGGTGTTTTCGCTCAATAAACACTCACAACGCCCGGTCTGGGAATGGGAATCGAAATCTACGACCGGGAGTCCGCTGCCTTAGCCACTGGGTCATTGCGCCTCCTATATGCCACAACTATAATCAGCAATGCAACAAACAAAATACAAGGCTACGAAGAAAAGTTTCTTCATACTTCACATTTCGCCATATACATATTTTTCAAATTTACGTTTGACGCTTTAGCATTCAGGCCACTCAGTCAAATGTAATGTTTATTAAATCACATTGTTATGAATTGGTCATGCATTATTTCATAGCTTTGAGATTTCAATAATGTGATTGTTTATTATTAGAATGACATTGTAGGATAGGTATGAGAGGCAAGATCTGTCCGATTTGAACATAAAACATGCAAACTCTTTGAGGCACATAAAACCTTCCTAAATGCTAAATGGCTAAATAATCTTTCTTTAATAGAGTGCCTCATCTGAAAGTACAAAAATCTCAGAAATAATGCAATATTCAAGTTTATAATATTTGATATAAACATCAATAATGTGTAGTTAATTTTGATTTATCATAAATAATTTTCATTATCTATAAACACATTAATTTTTATTTTCTCCGTCTATTTTTTCACATGCAGGTCGATATACAATCCCAGCATTCTCTGCATACTCCATGTCAAAAGTAGCATGCATTGCGTTTTCTGACGGCCTCCGACAAGAGATGAGCAAGTTTGGAATCAAAGTTATTACTGTTGAACCTGGGCTTTACAAGTAAATATGCACATATTTCGTCTTCCTTTCTTCTCTCGCTTTCTCTCTCTCTCTGTCCCCCGCCTCTCTATCTCTCCCTCTCTCTCTCGTATACACACAGTATCGTGTGTGTGTGTGTGTGTGTGTATATATAAATGCGTGTTTTTGTGCGTATGTATAGATGTATGCATATGTGTATGTATGCTTTTAACATGTTATTGCATTTATTACAGTACACTGATGAGGTTAAGTGCCAGATTTCATAATGTTTCTATAACTCTTATATGATTATTACGGCATTTTGATGAAACACGCGTATGTTCCCTAAAGTATTGATTACCATACCTTTGGCGATTTTTTTTCTCCGTCTTCCTTTTCTCTTGGACTTTCCTCTGTCTCCTTTTTCTGAAGAAGAGCTTTGCTTGAAACGTAAAACCACCTTTCTTTCCTTCCCTGAGTGTCTGCTTATACTTTGCATGTACCACGTCCTCGCGTTGTTGTTTTTTTCTC
>NC_068985.1:9173233-9174328 GCF_001194135.2 Octopus bimaculoides
ACTGTGTGTGTGTGTGTGTGTGTGTGTATCAATGTTTGCGTGAAAAACATATTTAAAGAAAACCAATTTAATATTAACCTGAAGGATTACAAGATATTTTCTTGGACGAGTACATACTTATTCATTTTTACTAGGAAAAGATTGACAGTGACATCTGATATATATATATATATATATATATATATATATATATGATATATACAAATTAATGAAGCAAATGGAAGATTGATTCGTAGTAAATCCATCTTCCGTTTCCTTCATCAGTTATAAAACTCAACAAACACTGTGGATTTCCTGACGTAGATCCAGTGAAAATTATATTGTAACCCTGGATGACATCCGGTTGCCCAATAGTAGACATATGCTCTAAGTCCAACTAGTCACACACACACACACACACACAAACATACATTTAAACATCTACCTTACTCGTGAACAAAAGTTTCAAGCCCTCCTTAAAACTCCTCTAGCATGATAATCGAAAAGTGTTATGTAGTATTTAGGTCTATTTGTATTAAACGCAACACGTCCCGGTCAGACTAAGCCAATGTACGCAATACATAATTCATAAAGGGCAGTGAGCTGGCAGAAACGTTATCACGCCGGGCGAAATGCTTAGCCGTATTTCGTCTGCCGTTACGCTCTGAGTTCAAATTCCGCCGAGGTCGACTTTGCTTTTCATCCTTTCGGGGTCGATTAAATAAGTACCAGTTATGCACTGGTATCGATGTAATCGACTTAATCCCTTTGTCTGTCCTTGTTTGTCCCCTCTATGTTTAGCCCCTTGTGGGCAATAGAGAAATAAATATATAATTCATAATGTATATCAGCATCTGTTAGCACTATTAGTAAAAATTACCACATCGAGATTAATTACAAAGTTCCTTGTCGTGTACGCGTTCGTCGTGTGCACACGTGTGTGTGTGTGTGTGTGTGTGTGTGTGTGTGTTATATGTGTACATATGCCGAAAGAACAATGGAAGAAGAAATTTTTCCTTTCTCAGGAAACCATTGATTTCGACATGTACTAACTGACCTTGAAAAGAAATATTTTCAATTCTATCTCTGGCCTTGAATAGTCTTTCTTCCGTTCAG
>NC_068985.1:9174685-9180352 GCF_001194135.2 Octopus bimaculoides
TTGAACCGGAAACGTCTTTTGAAGCAGACGTTTTTGTACATTGGAAGTGGCGTTTTGTATCTTTGTATTGCCCTAAGTATTTATTTCGTGTGGCCAGTAAAGAATACATTGTTGTTGTTGTTGCTGTTGTTGTTGTTGTTGTTGTTGTTGCTGACGTCGTCGTCGTCGTCGTCGTCGTCGTCGTCGTCGTCGTAGTCGTTGTTGTTGTTAAGGCCGTGAGCTGGCGGAATCGTTAACACACCAGGCAAAACGCTTATCAACATTGCCTCCGACTTTAATCCTTTCGGGATCGATAAAATAAGTGCTAGTTGAGGACTGGAGTCGGTGTAATTGACTTACCGCCGCCCCCTGAATTTGCTGGCCTTGTGCCAAATTTGAAATTGTTCTCGTTGTTGTTGCAACAATCTTGCCTGTGATTTTATTAGGTTCTTTGATGGGTTCTAGGAGAAAGTTCTGTATCAGGGCGTATGCTTTATTGACAGAACGACCCTCCCAAACATGTAAATATATGTAAATATGTATGCATGAATGTCTGCATATATAAACTTATGTTATTTCCTTGTTTTTGTAGGACACCAATTGCGACCAATGTGAGCAGTGACACTGAGAGACGATGGGCCAGCACTCCTACAGACATCAAAGAGGTTTACGGCGAGGAATACTTCAAAGAATTCATGACAGTTATCACCTCACAGATGCAGCGGGCACGTGAAAATGTGGAGGAGGTTGTCGACTTGATGGTACATGCTGTCACCTCTTCAAATCCGAAAATTCGTTATGTACCATACTGGGTTACCAACGTCCGCTCGACGATTCTTATGTATCTGCCCAGTGTTCTTCGGGACAAGTTATTTAGATCGTATTCTGTGCGATGTGAACCGAAGTGCATGCACAAAGAGTAAGCATAAAGCCACATATAGACAGCACCATCATCTCCATTTGTGTTCTCATTTTGTGCCATTAACTCTTAGAACGTACATAACTACAATGCTGCCAATGAATGCGACCAATAACACCAACAGCGAAAGCAGCAGTAGCGAGGTGATCACAGTGTTTCTTCAACCGACAGATGCATCATCACATATGATATCATCAACAACTACGAAGGTAGGCTTAAAAGTTCATAGGCTGACCCCGATGCAATGGTCGAACTTGACCAAATGGGTTTTATTTTTCGACATAGTCTCCCCTGCGGTTCATACACTTCTTCCATCGGTATCGCAGCGCTTGAATTCCCGTAGTAGTGGTATGGAAACTCTCGTCCTGACCCTCAAAAAAGTCCTCAACAGCAGATATGACTTCATCATCGGTCCGATACTGCTTCCCAGCCAAGTGTTTTTTCATGTTGGGGAACAGAAAATAGTTAGATGGTACCAAATCAGAAGAATATGGAGAATGATCAAAGCTACAGTCGTGCACAGCAGCCATTGCAGCCACAGACGTGTGTGCAGGCGTATTGCCCTGGTCAAGCAGGACCCCGCTTTCGTCAGCTTTCCAGGCCGTTTTTACTTGATTGCCTTTCGCAGCTGCCTCGGCAAGCTGGCAATAGTATGGCCTTTCTGAAGGTAATCAATGAACGCAATGCTCTTTGCATCCCAGAAGATGGAGGCCATCAATTTCCCTTCCAATGACACCACTTTGGCCTTCTTTGGTGAGGGAGAAGACGGGTGTTTCCACTGCATGGACTGCCTTTTGGTCTCTGGCTCAAAGTGGTGAACCCAACATTCATCTTGGGTGAGGAAACGTTCAAGAAAACCGCCTGGATTTGCTTCAAAAAGTGTCAAGTTCGCCTGCGACATGACCAGCCTGGTGTGCTTTTGATCAGGCGTCAAAAGTCGTAGCACCCATCGAGCAGAACCCTTCGACATGCCAAGTTCGTTATGCAGAATGTTCTCAACTCGTTCACGAGAGATGCCTACAGCATTAGCTATCTGATTAGCATTTAAACGTCTGCTATCTATCGCCATGTGGTGAACACGGTCGATGTTTTCTTGGGTGGTGGCTGTGGCAAGGACGTTCTGACCTTGGGCCGTCTTCAAGACTCTCGCTACCCGTCTTAAATTCAGCTGCTCACTTCTGCAATGTTGATAAAGCTGGAGCATCATCCCCTAATGTAGCAACCTAGAGCCGTGACTGCTCCGCCAGGTCCGACCCGCAAATCTGCGGGTCGAACCCCGTCACGGTACCGACCGCGGCTCGGATCGCGACCGAAACGACGGCCTTTCGATCGCACCAGCGGTTCGCCGGCGGGAGACCGCCGCCGATGCGTCTGCAGCCTCTTTGCTCGCTCCTAATCGCTCGCTCGCTTTCTTGTGGGCTAAGCCCTTTTTCTGCAGATATTTGATAACACCACGGTGCCAAATTTCATCCCTTTTCACGAAATGACTCTAGTACCACTTTTCCAAGTCCTCAATTCTGTATCCTGTGTGGGTTTATCTGGAAAGAAAAATATGCAGTTAGCATCGGTGAAAGTTAAATTTAGTACATGCCAAGTTTAATTACTGTATAATAACTCTTTCTTAGTCAGCCTATGAACTTTTCAGCCCACCCTCGTATACTTATATTGATAAAACAACACGATCAAGGGTTTAGTCTGTCGCTCGTTATTTACTAAAGTGGAACAAGGTAATTATAGTGAGACCCATTAGTGACCACCACAACCACAAATAACATGAACATCATCACAAACAAATATACTAAATGGAGAAACAGCTTCTAAATGAACGAAAATTAGCAGAAAAATTGGACTCAAACGCTAAATAACCAACTAACAATTAAACAAATAATTAACAATACCGAAGGAACAAAACTGCTGTGAACATAAATATTAATTAAAAGCAATACACTATCAACAAAACAATCATCAGCATCATCTTCATCGTCATCGCCGTCGTTGTCGTCATCATCATCATCGTCATCATCATCATCATCGTCATGAATAATGAGGACCATTGCATCATCATCAGTAACATCCGTCACGAAAAATTATATTTTTATCATCAGTGTAATCAACATGAAGCTCATTATCATCATCATTATCTTCATCATCAACAGCAACAGCAACAACAACAATAACACCAGCAGCAGCATAGCTATCGACATAAGCAACTTCATCATCACTATCATCATCATCGGATCAATGTGGATGGTGTTTTGTCATAATCGTGGGATCATGAGTGCGGGAAAGAATTTTGCTTAGAGGGTGCAAACCCAGTTTTTTTCACAAGGATGTTCAAAGTGTTTTCATTGTCCCCTACACCCGAAAGATTTTCAGGGTGTGTTCTCGCAACCCTTGCGCCGCCTGTTCCTGAACCTATGTGTAGGTTCCACAAATACGCTTCAACACAGAGCGATTATTTGCCCCGTGGGACACACCCGCAACATACATTCACGCTAGTGTTTAGGGCCCATATATGTAAACACGTGCAGATATACTCGTGTTTATATCTGTTTGCGCTTGCTTGTGTGTGTGTGTGTGTGTGTGTGTCTTTTACTTGGCTTGGTCATTGGACTGCAGCCATGATGGGGCCTCTTCCTGAATGGTTTTTAGTGGAACTTATCAAACTCAGCACTTAATTTTAAAGTCTAGTTCTTGTATCGTTTCTCATGCCAAACCGCTAAGTTACAGGAGCACAAAGACATATACACACACATATATACATATATCTGTACATAGACAGTCTTCAACTCAGCTTCCCAGTTTCTGTCTACGAAATTCCCTGACCAGACATTGGTCCGCTTAGGGCTGAAGTTGATGATACACAATGAAGATAACCTCGCATTAAAATTGTATCCGAAACTTCTTGACCGCAAAGCGAGTTTGTTTATCAAACAGCCATGCCTGCACCTATAAATATGATAACTTGCATCGGCCGGAAGTTGAACGCGGATCGACAGCTTAGAATGCAACCATAGTAACCGCTGCACCACCACCGTGCCATATATCACAGTAGGTAGATTTTCCAAATCGGAATATGGTGGGGCTTGTGTGGAAAAATAAAATTTCCTCAAAAAGGTGCTCAGTCTAATGGCGAAGCTGGAATTAGAGGTATCGGTGGTGCGTCGATTGGGAAATATTTTGCGAGCTTAGACACGGTCTTTATGGGAAAAATTCTGGCATTGACTTGGATGCTGAGTCAGTTGTCTATATTATAAACACATACGCACAAACATAGATTATTTACACATACGAGTGTATATGTGCGTTTGTATATGGATATATGTACGTATGTATGTATGTATATCTTCTTGTTACTCTTTCATTCTTCTACTTGTTTCGGTCATTTGACTTCGACCATACTGGAGCACCGCCTTTGGTCGAGCAAATCGACCCCGGGACTTATTTTTTTGTGAGCCTCGTACTTTTTCAAACGGTTTCCTTTTTGCCGAAATGCTAGGTTACGGGGACGTCAACACACCAGCATCGGTTGCCGAGCGATGTTGAGGGGACAAATACAAACACACAAACATATACACAAGCATGCATACATACATACATACATCCATACGTATATATATATATATATACATATATATATATATATATATATATATATATATATATACTAGAGTATGCACATAAATGTGAAACAAGTTGGAAAAAAGAGTACTCAAAAACCAGACGAACGGGAACGTGTATTTGAGTACTCTTCTTTCCACCTTCTTTCACATTTATGTGCTTACTCCGGTTTAACCCGCTCCTGTTTTAGAAAAGTTCGAGCGATTCTATACAAGTAGGAAGAAGATATATATATATATATCTACACACTACATATGTATGTAGGGATAAATACCTATATATACATTTATATATGCACGCATGCATAGGCACGCACACAAACATATATATGTAATATATGTATGTACACACCCATAAATATATATGTATGTACATATATGCATAAATACATATACTACGAATAGTTAGTCCCTGTTATTCATAAGATCAATTTTTCCTCAATATCTGTTGTTAAAAGACGCAGTAAGCTTACAAGAACAAATCTTATGAAAGACGAATATCATCGGATTAATCCTCACGTTTAACTGCCTAACTAATCACTTTTCCTACAGGTGTTATTCGCACTGTGGGACTAAATACATGATGTCTGACATATCGTATAGTTCATATTTGCTCGTCACTGCGTTGTGTTTTAAAATTGTCATTACACATATACACAAACGCACGCACAAACATGCACACATGATGCTTATACATATGCACGTTTATTTATGTATATATGCATACATGTATGTGAGCATGTGTGTAAAGAAAAGTACATAATGTCTTATATATAGATGTATATACATATATGTATTAGAAAAAACAATAAGGTACTCAGATATCTGGATGGTTGTACATTTACAGATTTTTATTAATATGTCACATGTTTTTATAAATTAGCGCTTGCATCTATTCTTGTAGAGTCTCCAGATTTAATTTTTCTTCAGAAGTTTTGTCTCGTTTTTTAAATATCATAAAAAGAGACAAATTCTCTGAAGAAAAATTAAATCTGGAGAATCTACAAGAATAGATGCAAGAGCTAATATCTGAGTACCTTATTATTTTTTTCTAATACATAATTCCAGTACATCACCTCCAAACCTTCTAATATATATATATATATATATATATATATATATATATATATATATATATATATATATATA
>NC_068985.1:9183922-9184661 GCF_001194135.2 Octopus bimaculoides
TATATATGTATATATATATATATATATGTATATATATAATGTATCTGTTTATATGGATCAAAACAGTTTGATTCTAATTCGTTGCGTGATGCCAGTCTTCAGCCATTTTGAATTTGAATACATGTAACTCCCAATAAATTTCTTAAGTCCCCTTCATTCGTTTGTCCACTCACTCGTGTGCCTGTGTATATATATATATATACGCACACACACAGATAGATAGTTAGATAATGTTATTCAAATCTCTAGTTAAATAGATTATGTGCTACTTTCTCAACTACAAGATATAGACATATTCATTACTGGACTGTAAAAGGAGACAAAAACATTCCATATTGTATAATATATAAAACAAACACGATGACCGAATAATCTGTTGCTTTAACGACATTTAAGTAAACTGAATATTTATTATGTTAATTGACCCTCAAAATGGAAAACTTAGTAACATATGTTTTCATTACATGTGTCACAACGATTTTACATGAAACCGACAAAATATTTTTTTTCCCTTGTTTTGTAATGTTTCTCAAGAGTATCATTTCATGAAAAATGAAGACATTTTGGCTGCTTGAAACTTGGTAGAGACAAACTGACTGCGCAATAGATTTGTCTTGGCCTGATGGATTTCGTCTTAGATTCTGAGTTACGTGTTTAAATATGCAGTCATACAATACATTCGCACACACACGTGTCTGTCTTTGTATGTATATATATATATATATATATATATATATAT
>NC_068985.1:9184861-9192361 GCF_001194135.2 Octopus bimaculoides
ATATATATATATATATATAATATCAAGGGTAATGAGAAATATTAGAAATTTCTACTACCAGTGGCCTAGCGTGTAGAAATTTAGTCCATAGACTATATATTATTCATATAAATACAATGTACATTTAAATACATAAGAGGTATCCATCACAGGATTCCTTGCCCGCTAGAAAGAACAGTTAAGTTCCAAACCACTATTAGGGACAAAACTTCGAAGAGAACGAAAAATAAAACCATTTTCCATCTAGCTTCTGGACCGATGGTTTCTGACTTATTTTAGCAAATAAAATAATTTGCCAGACGAAGTCTTCTTCAGCAGGTCTTCAAGAAGACACAGGCTGTATGACATATCGCAACACTCTTGGTGACGTCACAGCACCGATTCTGTTCACAACACTTGCTAACCCAAAAACTTCAACATGACACAAATAATTATCCCAAGAAATATACCTAATCCGTTTCCTCCCAAACAGAAAACAAAAATATAAACTGACAATAAAAAAAAAGACAGACAAAATCTCATGTTTCGAAAATAGATATTTAAGTTTTCATTTTTGTTTTCGTTTTTTTTTTCTTTGTTTATTCTTTGTTTTAGTATTTTGGTAAAGTTGGAGCGAAAGAGAAAAGAGTAGCTTTTCAAAAGTTACGCATCTGAATTCAATCAGCGATTTTTCGTCCTCAAGATTTGCATTCCTGTTTAATATACGGCCAAAATACTTGAAAGAAGTTTTACCATTTTAATTCATTTATTAAACAACAAGAACTTAACTGCCAATTCCCAATGGCTTTAATTCTTAGGTGTTGTAGACTACATGCTGCATTGAGTCTTTTCAATGTGTTAAGGATAAAGTTGAATGTAGCTACATCACCATTCCTATTTCTTGACCCCTATTATTTCCTTCTGCCGCTCTAAATTATAGTAGGCTTTAAGTAGTTTCCCCTCTAAATTCATTCTGCTACAATAATAGCAAAGAGAAGCAATGTAATTATTTTAGTCTCTAGTACTGATACAAAATTTGCTAAAAAATTATAATGTTGTATCCTTGAAACGGCCGTATTGCACAGATTCCTGGAATCCTTGCTACTTATTTGCTTTACACACACACACACACACACACACACACACACACACACATATATATATATATATAAATATATATATATATATATATATATATATATATATATATATATATATATATATATATATATATATGCCCTCTCATATATACTCACATGCATATATGCACAACATACAGACATATAGATGCACATACATTGATATGTATATCCCAGCAGCCCTTGCTGTTGACGTCACCCAAAGTGAACAATATCATCGTTAACGGCAACGTGACCACAGTCCAATGACTCGAACTAGTACAAGGATAAAAGGATATATATATATATATATATATATATATATATATAAACAGAAACACAAGGGAACAAACGAAAATTTCAATCACAAAATGGGATGTTGCTAATTTGTCGTCAGTTATCGCCTAAAAGATCCTTACAATTTCACACTTTTAATGAGTGTATTCTTCCTTTTTGGCGGCATCAACAATGAGACCTCCCGGGAATAGCGAGCGAATGCGAGGGACATTGAGGAAAACAAGAACGATACAAATGTTCTTAGAAAATAAAGTAAATTAATATACATTATAGAAACAAAATTAGGTCACGCGGCTCCAAGACGAAACGAATGTGTGGGTAACGCACTGGAACGAGAATGTCCTATAGGACTGGAAACGGTAGAGAGGACAGGTGGGAAAACAGAACGAAAGGTGAAGAAATAAACCATGCTGGAAGTAGACAGAAACGTGACGTATCGGGTCAACGGTCAGGCGAAAAAGGAAATGGAGGAGGAGAGATGAGAATGGTCACAGGTCACGTGGTAGTGAGAGGAGAGAGAGAAAGGGGGGTTGGAGGGTAGTTGGAAAGAGAGCAACAGAGAGGAAAGCTGTTGGGAGACGGAAGGAGAGAAGGAGAGAGAGAGAGAAAGAGAGAAGAAGGCAAAAGAGAGAAAAAGTGATACATACATACATACATACATACATACACTGGAAAAATTAGGGTTCTCAAAATCTGAAAGAAAAAGGCTGATTAGAAGACTACAGATTCAAGCCATCAATGGAACTGTAAAGATATGTAAAACTTTCCAAAAATTTAGCACATAAATACATATGCATGCATCTAGACATAAAAACGCATCCATAAAACAAACATACAAATCTGCGCATACACTAACACCAAATACTGCACACACACACATATGCACAAATACCTAGATGATGTTGATAAAAGTTCCAATGAAGGAGCCTTGAATCTATGTTAGAGTCCGGCTCTTTCTCTATGGACAAGAAATACAGAAATGAAACTGATTGATATACATACATACATACATACATACATACATACATACATACATACATACATACATACGCGTATTCATATACAAATATATACATTTATATTTACTTTCGGACTGCACGTAAAGCAAACCAACAAGAATTGAATATTTGACTCTCGTTCGTTCAGTTCATTGCTTCTACGATGCTTTCTCTCATCACAACATTAACTATTCTGTACTTTGTGACCTTCAATCCTACACATTCCTTACGCCGATGACACCATATCTACCCTCCTCCCCTCCTATTTGAGACAGCTTTTTTATGCTTGTTGTGTCAACATCTGGTGCGACAGCGTGTCTTTTTATAAGTGTAAGATTTGAACCTATTTTACAATGTGACCTTTACAAATCCATTATACATGACCTCTGATCAGTCATCAAAGATTTTAATGAAACTAACATATAACAATGAGTATTCCGTACTCATAAAAACGATACTGTTTCAAAGTTCGAAGTTAGATAAATCCTACATTTAGAACTGCTATTAAATTCTTTTGAAGAACCCTTTATTTCCCGCAAATGCAAGGTTTTCTTACAAAGTTTGGGTTTTCATGACACGAATGTTATTTTGTTTTCGTGTAGTTACTAAACGCTTATAGGAGACAAATGCGCCATGTCGTGAACGACAGCTTAAGAATTTGATCGGCGCCTCTAAAGCAAATAGAAATTACAAATTATGACATTTACAGAAAAGTGAGCGCTTACATTGTTTGATCAACTAAATCCATTTAATTACTGGAGGGATATATGTTGGTAAATACTTAAATCAACCAAAACAAGGGCGAGAGCTTAAAACTGAGATAATTTTGATGATAGAATTACGAACCGAAATCCCATTTAAATCAAATTGCAGACAGATCGAAATGGCAAAAAGTAGAACAATCTGATCTTTGAAGAAGACAGTGACAACATTGGACATACTCGTTCTCATTGAAGCTCTTCAGTAAAGTATAATCATTCACGTGTCCCTCAGACCGATAGATAAAAATGAATATTTAGACATTGCAGAGTACAGTAATCACTCACCATATCGCGGTTCACCTATCTCGCACTCAGTACAACGCGGATCTTTCTCCCTAATATATGTAAATTTATATCACGGGTTTCTGCGGCTGATAGGTATTTATATTTTCTTAGATTGTAATTATTTCTGTAGTTTTATTTCACGCCTAAAAATTAATAAATAAAAATACAGTGCAATACTGCACTGTATAACGCATTAATTGAAATATATCAAAACAAATACGTAGTGTGCCTTAGATGAGTACACAAAGAATCACACATGCTGTATGGAAATCGAAACTCGAGAGGCGAGTGTATGGTGCTGTCTTGCATCTATAATAAAATAAATATATACAAACTATTAAAATAATTTTTTTTAAATATACAGTACAGTACTGCTTCTACTCTGCGGATTTTCCCCTATCGAGTGGGGTCTTGGAACGTAACACCCGTTATAGTCGAGGGATTAGTGTATAAGTACATTTACTAGTATGATGATACATGCCTACGTGAGAGCTTCTTCCTGTAGGAGAGCTTCACAAGTGAGACTATATTTAATAATGTAACCTTAGAGGAGGGTTTGTTTTCTTCATTGTTGTATCGAGTGGTCGATCGATTCCTTTAAGTTTTTCTTTTACTTCATTGATATAAGAGGCAAAATAAGCAATTAGTAAGATTGGTAAGACACTGAAATTCGTTTTAGAATTATTGACCGTACGAAATTCTAAATCTGTCATCTTGGCTTGGAGATATATGTATATATATATATATATATATAATACTATATTAATTATTATATACATAATTATAACAAGGGATTGGCAATATACCTCTCTTCACTTATAGAGTTTTATTGAAATCCAATTAGCCTATAATTGAACTGGATGTTCGTTTAACATGTATGCAAAGTTTTGTCAAGATCGGTTCACTAGTGTAGGCAGCAAGATGGTAACAGTCAGATCGACAGACAGAAATTGCTATTTATGTATAAGATATATGCATATATGTACGTACGAATGTAAGTTTCTTTTGTTTTTAAACATTTAAATTCTTTCCTTGAAGAAGGAGCTGGTTTCAAACAAAAATACGAAGCTCCATCATTGGAAGGTAGATAATGAAAACAACGTCACATTTTAAACCTGAGGAAAGTCTTGCATAGTTTTACCGTTCCGCTTACAGATTGTATTTATAATGTGCGAATCTGTTGGTTGATTTCTTTTCATGAAAATCCAAGTCTATCCACACGGACAGTCGGGTATTTACTTAGAAAACCAAGTACTCCAATTGTTATTGGTTTAAATATAAATTTGTAATCCGGATATTGAAGCCTGAGGTCTTGAAGTAGTTATCTTCTTTCTCTTTGATTTTCAAAGAGATCTTGTATATATGTATGTATGTATGTATGTATGTATGTATATAAGAAGGTCATTGATAAAGTTCGTGAAAAACTGATTGTCAATTTATGTCGTGGATTCAGAAAGACATTTATCTTGATCAAACGTTCCTATAACATTTGAGAATGTCGGCAGCGTGTCGAAACTGTTCTGCATACCAATCGGATAATTTCAGGTCATTTATAGAGAAACTATGTGACAGACTGGTGCTTCCTTCTTCCGGTAAGTCAGCTATGTATCCTCCTTATTTCCTAAATAAAAAGGAATGTATACATGTTTATCTGAATGTTTGTACGTATGTGTATGCTTATATATATATATATATATATATATATATATGCACACATATATATACATATATATATATATACACACACACACACACACACACACATATATATGTGTGTGTGTGTGTGTGTGTGTGTGTGTGTATTTGATTGCATGTAGGCATGTGTTTGTATATGTGTACATATGTATGTATATGCATGTACGTATATGCGTATGTAAGCATGTATGTATGTACGTATATACACATATAAATAGTATATATATATATATATATATATATATATATATATATATGCGTATATATATATTTACATATACATATGCATATATGGTTACAGGTCGTCACCAACAGTAAACAACATGAAATACGAAAACAAATGAGTTCAATATGCAAACAACGAAAGAAACAAATGGAAAACAGGACAAGTAACACAAAGAACGACCTTTCACCAGTTGTCGGCTGTCTATCTACTCCTCATTTCGAGCATTGAACGACAATATGTGTCTTCGAAGACAGTTGCTCCCAGGAGTACCAACGAGAGAGAGAAACGAAGAAAGAGGAGGAGAGAAAGATAGAAACGGTGAAGGGGAAAAAAGGGATTTAGAGAAAAGGATGAGAGAGAAAATGATGGGGGATATATATTGAGAAAAAAGGTCACCTGAATTTTGGAAAAAAACCTGTTTTATTTATTCATTATCGTTAGCGATTTCGTTCGTTTCTCGAACATGTCAAATAGAATTTTGTGAATGTACAAATAGCTTGTTCGTGTATATAAAACCGATGTTTTGGGGGGTTTTGTTTCGAAGAGGAGAACATTGTTTTTGGTTTTTTTTTTTTTTGGTGGATGAGGTTCCATGACAATGGGGATAGATAGATAGAAATATAGGTAGGTAGATAGACTGATAGATAGATAGAGAGAGGAGAGAGAGAGAGAGGGAGAGAGAGAGGAGAAGGGAATCACTTTTCTATTCACCACTCTATTCATTCATTTAATCATTTACCATTGTATTGAAATGGGTTTAAGGATGCTGACCTCTTCAAGAAAACAAAAATGTGCGGTGTGGTCATCACTGAAGGTCTTTTTTCTTTCTTTCTCTTTTCCCTCTTCTACCCTTCTTTCTTTTTCTTTTTTCTTTTTGTCTCCTCTTTCCTTCTTTTTTCCTCTCTCTTTTTCTCCTCTTTCAGTTATATTTAGAATACAAAACGTACTGTCTCCGTTTCTCTTTCAAACATTCAATTTTGGAGAGAAGTTTTTGATGAAATGTTGTTCTGAATATTTACAGAGATGAGCATTATGTTTCCAATATTTGAGTTATATTGTAGAATACAAAATATACTGTCTCGGCTTTTCTTTCAAACATTTAAGTTTGGAGAGAATTTTTTGATGAAACGTAGTTCCATTGCTTTTCGATATTGCGGATCTTTCCGTTTACATTTGTAAAAGGGGAAAATTTTGAATTTTCCGTCACTGCATATTTCCAGATGCTTACTTAATGGAAACTTGCGTAATTCTTCTTGCCGGATATGCTGCCTGTGGATTCTTGCTCGTTGGCAGAGGGAATTATTCGTTTCGGCAATGTAATTTTCTTTGCAGTTTGGGCAGGTAATGCAGTATATGAGGTTTTGTGTTTTGCAGTTCATATCTGCATTTATTTTGAAAAGGAATCCGCTCTTGAATTTTATGTGGGAACCACTTTCTAAGTATTTAAAGTTGTTGTTATTGTTGTTGTTGTTGTTGTTGTTGTTGTTGCATGTTCCATATCTCCTATCTCCACATTTTTTTACTAAGAATTTTGATTCATTCTCTGATTTGAATTCTGCCCTTGTGAGGTGTTTTTTAAGATTTTTTGGTTGGTGTCTGCTATTCCGTGTCTATATACCCGTCTAAATATTTGTCCTTTCCCTTGTAGGGGGGTGAAGTGGAATTTATTTCTGACAATTGATTCATCATTTGGATCCTTATTGCTGACGAATTCTAAAAGTCGGAGGTGGCGGTAGAAGTGTTCAATATCACATTTCAGTTCAATGAGATTAGGGGTGGGTGTCGGGGTAAACTTGAAACCTTTTAATTGGAGATTCATCTCATTCTCGTTGAGGTTCCTATTTGACAAATTTATGATCTTTGGGTCTATATATTGTGTGTGTTCATTTAAATTTTGTGTATTATCGGGAATTGTATTACCATATCTCCATTTTCTGATCTCGGTGGTCTGGTTTCCATGTAGGCGGGAGGAAGGTTCGTGTCCTTTCTGTGAATTCCGTTTGTTATATGATTTGTTTTCTTCCCATCTTCCATGCTTTTTTCGCCATTCAGGATATATGGGATTTTTGGTCGTAAATCGTGGGTTGCTCGTGTTATCATGATTATTACTCCTATTATAGTACCTGTGCTGTCTGCATTTT
>NC_068985.1:9193585-9195885 GCF_001194135.2 Octopus bimaculoides
GTATATATGTGTGTGTATATATATTTATGTGTGTATCTTTGTTCCCCACCACCTCTTAACAAACAGGAGTTGATTTGCTTACGTTGACGCAGATAGCGGTTCGGCAAAAAATACCGACAGAAAAAGTACCAGGTTTGAAAACAAAAAGTACCTGGGTTGATTTGTTCGACAAAATCCTTGAAAGCCGTGCGCAAGCAGGACTGCAGTCCAATGACTGAAACAACTAAACGATAAAAGATGTTATTAACATTTCATTTTTCACTAGAAGTTTACTCATACAAATGTCTACTCGTCGTCCAACCTAAAATCCGTAACTTGAGCCGCAATCCTGTGATTTTTTATTGTTTATACTAACCCAGTTCTATTGGAAGAGGCAGGACGTCTTAAAGCAATTTCAAAATTATTCTGTTATTATTCACTTTGCCAAGAGATGTAGGTGGTAGAATAATCAGAATATCGGTCAAAATTTCTTGCGAATTTTCTTTCGGTTATTCTAAGGGAATAATAACAAAATAATTTTGAAATTGCTTTAAGACGTCCTGCCTCTTCCAATAGAACTGGGTTAGTATAAACAATTAAAAATCACAGGATTGCGGCTCAAGTCAAAAACTGGAATAGATTTAACCAATTAAATTTATTCTCTTCAATAAAAATGTCTGTTTTTGTACCAAAGTTAGAAAGCGTTATTAATATTGAATTCAAATTTTGGGACAAGACCAGCAAATTTGGGGGAAAGGCTAAGTCGTTTGTATCGACACCTGTGCTAAACTAGTATTTATTTTATCGATCTCCAAAGAATGATGGGCAAAGTCGACTCCAGCAGAAGAAGCATTTGCTAATATTAAAACACGTCTGAAAGCAACGAACTGGCAGAGTCGTCAGGCCGCCGAGCACAACGCTTTCCGTTTTGAGTTCAAATTCTGCCGAGGTCCTCTTAGTCTTTCATTTTTTCGGGGTCGATCACCAGTTGGGCCCTGGAGTCGATATAAATGACCTCGAAATTTTCTGGTCTTGGGCCAAAATTTGAAATTGAAATTAATATTACTATACATGAATTCGGCGAGCTGGCAAAATTGTTACTTTGCCAGACAAAAAGCTGAGCGATATTTCTCCCAGCTTTATATTGTCAGTTCAAATACCGTTGAGGTCGACTTTCCCTTTCATCCTTTTGAGATCGATGTAATCCACTATCCCCCACCTCCATCCGAAAATTTTTGGCTTTTTGCCAAAATTTGGAATCAACATTAATACATATGATTTAGTCGTCACATTCATAGACAAGAACGAAGACAAATATGTACACTCACACACTAATATATGTATGTATATACGTACGTGTCAATGAAAGCAACTAACTCCCACCCCTCAAAATGTATTTGTGCCTAAATCAGAACCGCTTACTGTTGTTGATCATGTATTAGCTATTTTCGTTTTTGTAGAGTGGGGCTCAATGCAGCTTTGTGCTGTCCCCTCTGTGTTAGGGCCATAGTGCCTAATAAAGAATCGGTATTAGCTATTTTCGTTTTCGTAGAGTGGGGCTCAATGCAGCCTTGTGCTGTCCCCTCTGTGTTAGGGCCATAGTGCCTAATAAAGAATCGGTATTAGCTATCTTCGTTTTCGTAGAGTGGGGCTCAATGCAGCTTTGTGCTGTCCCCTCTGTGTTAGGGCCATAGTGCCTAATAAAGAATCGGTATTAGCTATTTTCGTTTTCATTGTTGTCTATTTCATTTCGGATCAAATTGTGTTATTGTTGTTGTTGTTATTCAACCGGTTACTCATTATTCTATATCATGCGTCTACAGGTGACGTGTAGTCCAATGCAATTTCTTGCATTGTTGTGTTGAGACTAAACTGCAATTTCCTCATGCTAGCCTAAGAAGATTTTATTAGAATCCGAACGGTTGTGGTGAAATCCTGACACCCCTGTGGAATAAAAAGTCAACTGTCCTAAACCGTATTAAGGCGCATGCACACTTTCAGGGAAACGAGAGCAGATACGAACAAAGACAAAATACATTACAAACCCAGACAGCAAAATGGAAAAAGTTACCCCTAAAAAGAACAGTGAATATACAACACAAGTAACACACAGCAAGGACAAAGAGACAAAAATGAACAGATTCAAACGCAGACAAAAATATTACAAACACAGACAACAGAAAAAAGTTACCCCTAAAAAGAACAGTGAATATACAACACGAGCAACACACAGCAAGGACAAAGAGACAAAAATGAACAGATTCAAACGCAGACAAAAATATTACAAACACAGACAACAGAAAAAAGTTACCCCTAAAAAG
>NC_068985.1:9196468-9199633 GCF_001194135.2 Octopus bimaculoides
CAAGTAACACACAGCAAGGACAAAGAGACAAAAATGAACAGATTCAAACGCAGACAAAAATATTACAAACACAGACAACAGAAAAAAGTTACCCCTAAAAAGAACAGTGAATATGCAACATACAGCAAGGACAAAGAGACAAAAATATTACAAACACAGACAACAGAAAAAAGTTACCCCTAAAAAGAACAGTGAATATACAACACGAGCAACACACAGCAAGAACAGAGACAAGAATAAGGTAACTGTTTAAAAACTCTTTCTAAAAATGTTCAATGACGTTATCTGGAGTGTGGGGTTCGAGTCGCTGTCGTTCCACCTTTTCATTTATCATTGCCATTCTTTTCATTCTTCCTCACTTTTGTGCTTTATCTATCCTTGCTTGTCTCCTCCATGGCAGGCCCTGGGTGACCAATAAAGAAATACAGTGTGGTGTGTGCCGGCGCTTTTTGAAGATAGTCGTAGAAATCGTTGAGAAGGGATATTTATTTCTTTATTGCTCACATGAGGCTAAACGTAGAGGAGACAAACAAGGACAGATAAAGGGATTAAGTCGATTACATCGACCCCAGTGCGTAACTGGTACTTAATTTATCGACCCGGAAAGGATGAAAGGCAAAGTCGACCTCGGCGGAATTTGAACTCAGAACGTGGAGACAGACGTTTCTGCCAGCTCGCTCCCTGCCCTGTTGAGAAGAGATATTATTTGTTAGGTGGGGTTTTTTTTTCCTGATTTATACTGATATTGTTATAACCTTGTTGTCCACGTTATAAAGTGACATATACGGTGAGGTCAAAGAAGGACATAACAGTGTCGACGAGACCCAACACGAGCAAAGCAAAAAACGAACCACAATTGTCAAAAGCAGAGATAAACACAACATAGAGCGAATGACTATCAAGCAACAGCGTAGGGACTGGCATACTGTATCACATGGAACTATATTAACAGGGTTGATAAGATTTATTGTTCAGCGAGAAAGAGTTATATTTAGGGTATATTATATATTATGTTCATCAGGATTATTTTGTTGGAAATTTGTGAGCTCTTTTACAATCGAATATTGCTTTTGTGTCGCGTTGTAGCTACTGTTGTAGCTACAATTTCTGTTGATGTCGTAGTTCATATTATAGCGTCGGTGTTTTTCCTTGTGTTTTTCGTTTATATATTTAAAATTTTTCTGAAATAAACATCGAAACACCCTTAAAATGTTTAGACAGCTGGTTAACATTGTAGAACATCTACCATCTTTTATATTTTACTTTATTTTATATCTATGTTTACTTCTGTTTGCAAGAAAAACATGAAGTATATTTAAGAATCAGGACATCTGATTCGGGTGAATTTATATTGAGTTTCTGCTGCTGGATAACGCGAAGGGGATGTGCTTGATATCATCTAGTATTCATTCTAATAAACTCTTCTATTTTTGTATAAAGATTCATCTCCATACACGTTAATTATATACATTAATATACATAAATGTGTAGTTGTAGGTGTACTTACGTATGTATGTATGTCATTATTCAGTTTATTTCAAAATTTCTTGCAAATGGAGTAAGAATCGGTTTCTATCCTAGATCCAAGGCTCCTTCACTGGAATTTCAACATCAGCAACAGGGTATTTTTGTTTGCATGTTCAGTGGTTGGACAAAATAATGGAAACACCTAGCATCATAATTTTGAAATATCTAGAAAACCGTCAAAAGCTTGTGTAGTTATCTTTTTTTATTTATTATTAGTGTTGCTTAATATGTTTTGCTAAAACCGCTTTTTCTTTTCAGATATCATCAGGAAATGGTAATTAAAATGACAGATCTAGCGGACTTTCAAAGAGATCAAATTGTTGGTGCTCTGATGGCAGGCGCTGGCGTAACGAAAGCAGCCGAAATGTTTGTATCAAGAAGTACTGTCTCGAAAGTAACAACAGCCTTTGAGAAAGAGGGAAAATCTCCTCGTCGAAAAAAAATTTAGACAGGGACCGTCGGACTTCTACGCGAATTGTTTGAAAGGATCACAAAACTACAGCTCCCAAAATTACTGCAGAGTTTAATGACCACCTCGGGAACCCAGTTTCCAAAAAAACTGTTCGCCGGGAGCTGCACAAAGCCGGATTTCACAGGACGGCTGAAATTACAAAAACACTACTTTCAAAAACAAACGTTGCAAAGCGTTTAGAGTGGAGTAGAAACCTACAGAATTGGTCTCTAGAGTAGTGGAAGAATGTTATTTTCACGGACGAGTCATCCTTTACCTTATTTCCGACCACTGGCCGAGTGTACGTGAGGAGACAGCCAAAAGAAACACTTGACCAGGAGGATCTGTGATAATTTGGATGGCTATATCTTGGAAATCCGCCGGCCCAATGGTTTCCCTTTATGGCAGAATTAATAATCAAGACTATTTAAGCATAATACCGTGATGACATTTTCGGACAACTGCTTATGATATGGGTGATACCTTAAGTGTTAACTCCACAAAGTCTGCATCGATTGTCACATTTTACTGCCTTTCCTGCCTTTTTTGTTGATGTACAGAAATCACTCGCCATATCGCGGTTCACCTACTGTGCCCTCAGTACATCGCAGATTTTTCTGGCTAATATATGTAAATTTATATCGCAGACTCCTCGCGACCGATAGATCTTTATATTTTTCTATATTTTAATTATTTCTGTGATAAAATAAGCATTTTTACGCCTATAAATTAATAACTTAATAAATAAGAATACAGAACAGTACAACACTGTATAACACATTAATTAAAATATACTAAAAGAAAATACGTAGTGTCCCGTAGTTGACTGAACAAGGAATCGCACATACTGTATGGAAACCGAAACTCGGGAGGCAGGAAAAAGAGAATGAGGAGAGTTTATAAAAGCTTATACATAAACAAGATAAATATATACAAATTATAAAAATAATTTTAAAAAATATACAGTGCAGTACTGTTTCTACTTTGCGGATTTTCACCTACCGCGTGGGGTTTTGGAACGTAACACCGCGATGGTCGAGAGGTTACTGTATGCACGTATATATATATATATATATATATATATATATATATATGCATGTTTGCATTATGTTCTTTAGAATCTGCGGGTTTTCAAATAAAGGACAACTCTTAGTTTTACATGTTTTTTTACAGAGTTTCGGTTTGTT
>NC_068985.1:9199940-9207621 GCF_001194135.2 Octopus bimaculoides
ATATATACACACGCATGCCCACGCGAAACTTAATTTTTGCTACAAACTAACATAAAATTTGTATGCTCTAAAGGCGGGCCTGTTTTACAGTTAATCATTTTAAGGTTCCGGAATCAGCTGAACATGACTACAACTATTACACTCTGGAATTTGTGTTTGGGTATATTGGAGCTACAAGAGTTTGGAACGTATAAGTGAAAATGTGAGGGAAAATTTCATATGCCAACATAAAAAAAAAAAAATTGAATAATTTAAGAATTTCAAAACCATTTTTTTTTTTTTTTTAGAAAAAATACTGGAATATCGCAAAAGCAGGTTAGTGGTGAATGACTGAAACTTTACAATTGTCAGACCAAAATTTTGACATAATTTAGTCTTGCCTGATGTTCAAATTCATTCGTAGACTGATACATTAGGGGTACTTTTTGGTTATCTCACTACCATTAAAAAATAGCCATTAAAAAAATTGGGTTATCTCCCCACTAAAAAATCGAGTTTGTGGCGACAAGGGGTTGGATTACAAGAGAGTTAGATCCTTTTGCTTCAATACTTCAACAGATCGTTGACGTTTGGCTTCCTCAATAGGAACTATATGATTTGTTATCAACATGTTATAGATTCAGTAAGGTGTTAAATTTTTTTAGCTTTCATGTTTATTAATTTTTTCAGTTTTGCATGTTTTGTTAGAAAAAATATTGTCAGATTCAAACGATGTTTCACTCTTTCTGTTTATTAATTTTTTTCTCTTTTTGTTTTGTTTTATTGTTAAACAATTTTTTTAATTGCGCGAGATAACCAAAAGTACCGATATTTCTTGTAAAACAGGGGGAGATAACCCAACTATTTAACCAAAAAGTACTAGAGATCTACCGTTGTCTATTTAAAGTGCATAATCTTATGTCATAGTTAGAAATTACAATAAATTCCTTTCCGTGGTAGCATATGGTGATTTTCGCTTTTAATGTTACCTATTAATACAGAACATGGAGAGATTTTTTTAAAACTGTTTCAAGTACATTAGAGTAATCGATATTTTTGCTATACCATAAACGTAAATTAAATACAGGCACACACAAGTTTCCTTTTCAATAACTATATTAAATGTATTTGCTTATTATTAGTAGTAGCAGTAGTAGTAAGGCGGTTTACTGGCAGAATTGTTAACACGTCGTATAAAATCATCTGTCTTTTCGTTCTGAGTTCAAATTCCGCCGAGGTTGGCTTTGTCTGTCATCCTTTTGAGGGTGGGGAGATAAATTAAGTACCAGTTGCGTACTAGGGTCGATCTAATACACCGGGCCCCCTCCCCCACCCACCCCCAAATTTCAGGCCTTATGCCATGAGTAGAAAAGAATCGTTGGCGCGCTGGACGAAATGCTTAGCGGCATTTCGTCCGTCGCTACTTTCTGAGTTCAAATTCCGCCGAGGTCGACTTCGCGTTTCATCCTTTCGGGGTCGATAAATTAAGTACCAGTTGATTACTGGGGTCGATGTAATCGACTTACCCCTTTCCCAAATTTTATTATTATTAGTTGTAATAGTTGTTGTTGCTTCTTACTCTTTACCTTCTGATTTCAACTTCCGCCGGCATCAACTTTGCTTTTTATCCCTCCGATATCGATGAAATTATAAGCATAAAAGTACCAATCAAGAACTGGAGTTCATGGTAATACTATCGATTTCTTCTCACTCTTCAAAATTGCTGACGTCATGCTTAAGCTAGACACCATTATTTGTAACGCGTCATTTTACATAATTCATTCGACGGACTTTATACATGCTTAGACGTTTAATCAAAACATAAGGTTTATTAAAGCATGGTACGTGTGGAACTGACAGCATAATTACCAAATTAATCCACCGCCTTTTTTTATGTTTGTTATGCTACGATCCTTAAATACAAAATCAAATGTTATTCTCGAAAGGTTACATACTGCTAACATCCTGTAACCTCTCGTTTCGTCACTTCCTGTTGTTTTTTTACGACTCCGTCAATGTTTAAGTTGTGCCAAAATGGTCGAGGTTTTAGTTTTACTTTTTCATTTTATTCGTAATGGTGTAGTGTTTAGTGGTTGTTGTACTAAGGACTTTGGTTATATTTATGATTGACGGTGGTTACTCGATTGCAAGTGCTGGTTTCTGTTACATTTGGCGTAGTTTAGTACGATTCAAAATTTTTAAGAATCTAATTTGTGTTTCCAGGACACGAAGCTCCTAAAAAAAAAAGAAAGAGAAAAAAACTGGAGGAGTAAAACACGAACTTGGCAGATATATAAATATTTCGACAAGATAGAAAAACTGGATTCCTTTAATTACACCTCTTCCAGGTTCATTGATATTCTGTTTAAATTATTTATGTTAGCAATGCGTGCTGGCAAAGGAAATACCATTTCATTATAGAAAGAGAATACGATAAGCAAATATAATCAAACATGTCCCGCAACGACTAGACCTGCTACAATACTTACGACAGTCGTGTTGGGGTCGAAAGAGATCTACATGGTTGTGCGAGTTGCTAGAAATAGAAACAAAATGTTCTATACGTTTTGCACAACACTCAAAGAAAACAACGCATTAAATAATACGAGCTTAGTTAAACTGTGTCTGGATGAAAGCAGGGATGGTCGCAGGTGGAATGACTTTAATCATTGGCCGTCAAGATGGTATCTTTAAAGAACAGTTGCAACAGCACCGCAACAGTCAACATCATACCGTTCGACTATCATACTACAGAATTCAATAAGACCCTCAGCCACTAATAAACTGCATGCCAGTCCTAAAATGACCACCACAGTTGTACAACTGAATTGGGTATGTAGCTGAAACGCTGCCGCTTATTTGACGTCGCAGATTCGGCGCTGGATTATTCGACATCAGACTTCATGTTTCTCTCGTTCTCCACCCTCCCTCCTTCCCTCCCTTTCCCCCTCTACCTCTCTTTCTGTGTATAAGGACAGGGAAAGTGTTTGTCAATCATATTCACTCAATAAACTTTCAAATCCCTCGCTCGCTTTTTCTCTTTTTCTCACTCTATCTGTATGCGCTTATTTCTGCACATGTACACACGCGCGCGCGCGCGTGTGTGTGTGTATGTATGTTTGCCTCCAGCGCTAAGCCGTACAATCGCCAAAACAGGTTCAATGCTCAGTCAACCGTACCAGATCGTCGGCGTCCAAACAGCTGCGCCCGATCGTCTCAATCTGCATTTATATATTTCTTATTTACAACTGTACTCAGAAGGAGAGAAATATCAAGGTCGCGGTTATCTTCACGGCAGGAGGACAAGTTAAGCAGTGAAGGTTGGTCATGAGCCTGACTCAAAGGTGAGATATCATAATGGGTATTAATATCTAACGTGATAGTCTCTGCGTTTGTTACGATGAATGAGTCCAAGTTAAAATAGGTCCGAAAATGTGAAAGGATGGAACGATGATAGTTGTAACAATTTCTGCCAGCTCGCTGCCTTTGTTCTCCTTAATTTTGACGTCAGTGAGCTCAAATGTTGTTTTGATATGCAATACTTCTTTTTGGCAGTGATAAGACACGTTTGTGCATTTGTATGCAGAAACCTTAATGAATCACAAGAAGTATATATAAAGATATTCTAAAGGAAATACCTTGCAGTAATTCTTTTTTTTTTGTGTGTGTGTGTTTCAAAGATATGTTTATCACGTATGCATAATGTTCTTTGGTGTCACTACGCAGTTTTTCTATCTGCTAGATATATCACTCAAATCTCTTAGAACCTTCACTCTTCGTGGAAATCTGGTGTTTCCGGAACTACCTAAAGGCTAAGCTAGGCTAACTGCACACCTGTCACCTTTATCGAAGCTGGTTTAGTGTTGCACAAGAAACGAAAATATTCTAAATCTTAAAAACAAAATGGCCAACGAACACAAAATTTCGTTCGTTACCAGCATTAAATCGATGTTTGGAACAAATGTATTTTAATTATAGTTAAATATTTCTTTGTGTACTTTTTTCTTGCATAAAGTGTATATGTGCACATGTGCATAATTTAGGAAGTTACACATTGAAGCTTGGTGATTAATGCTGTTTAATATTGGGTTGGTGCATAATTATTGCGGCTTTTTTTTTTCAACAAATTTTATTCAACAAAAAAAATAACATGTAACAAAAACATCTTTAAATGATTATTCCGGAGCATATTCACCATCTACTTCAATTTCTGCTTCCCATTAGTTTTTGTTGAATAAAATTTGTTGAAAAAAACCCCGCAATAATTATACACTAACCCAATAACTCCGACAAAGCAATACTTATGACTCACCAGTTACCAGAGCCGTGAATATGTGTTACAGCAGAGGAATGGCATATGTTTACATCTAAGAGGATTGGAAAAAATAATATTTAAAAAATAAGCTATTCTTGAGTTCGGGAAATAAATGAAGAAAATGAAAACAAAAATTTACAAGTAAAATTAGAATAAAATATCAACAAAAGATCTCATGCAGTGGTAGAGGACTATACATTTTATGGGTGGGATTGGTTGAGCAAATCAACGTCAGTGTTTCGTTCCTACTGTTAGGAAATTTGTAGAAAAGAGACAAAAAGTTTGCTAATGTTTTATAAATACAAGGAATAGTTTTATTCATCAAAGTATGCACCCGTATTGTCAATATACTTTTGCCATTTCAGTGGTAGCTTGTCCAGCTCGGAACTGTAAAAGCCTGGCAATCTAGAGTCAATAAAATCTTCGAAGGCCTGATTATAGCATCATCGGAATTACATTTTTTCCTATCAAAATGTTATCCAAATTCTGGAAGAAGTGGTAGTCAGTGGGGACAAGATCAGATGAGTATGGTGGATGATGGAGAACTTCCTACTCCAACTCATGTAGTTTCGCCAATGTCATTTTTGCGATGTGTGATCTGGTGTTGTCTTGCAATAAAATAGGAGTGGATCTGTTGACTAATCTAGGCTGGGGGTGGGGGTTTGTAAGTTTCTGCATCATTTGGTCCAGTAGGCAGCAGTATACTTTGGCTGTGATTGATGAGTCAGGTCTAATGAAATTATAATGGATCACACCTGCGCCAGACCACCAAACACATATCATCAGCTTCTTTTGATGAATTTTGCTTTTTAGAATGTTTTGGTGGCTCGTCTTTCTCCAGCCATTGTGCTGAACGTTTACGGCTGTTTTATTGGATCCATTTCTCATCACATTGTTACAATTCGATTAAAAAATGAGCATAATGCAGGTTTCCATGATGCTGTATTTCCAAGATAGAACTCGTATTTCAAAACTGTACGAATTTCCGATTTATCCATCTCTAAACAAAAATTGTAAAAAATGATTTATAAATACTTTATAAAGCTCAAAATGAATTGGAATAATTAAATAGATGTGTCAGCTTTCTAACAAGAAATAAAGATTGTCAAAATATGATAATGGCGCAAAATGAGCAGCCGTCAAAGTTTACCATATACCTTACTACAAATTTCATATTTATATCTATTCCTAAATTTTACTCAAAAATAGCAACTAATAAATATTTTAATTTTTTTTATACAATTTCACTCGTATATTTATATCAGAAGAAACAGCTACAAAAATACCTTCGCTCCACACCCTTCGACGAAATGTATGGTGGCTGGCACTCTGTTGGTTACGACGTCGAGGGTTCCAGTTGATCCGATCAACGGAACAGCCTGCTCGTGAAATTAACGTGCAAGTGACTGAACACTCCACAGACACGTGTACCCTTAACGTAGTTCTCGGGGAGATTCAGCGTGACACAGAGTGTGACAAAGCTGGCCCTTTGAAATACAGGTACAACAGCAAGAAAGAGTGAGAGGAAGATGTAGTTAAAGAGTACAGCAGGGTTCGCCACCATCCCCTGCTGGAGCCTGGTGGAACTTCAGGTGTTTTCGCTCAATAAACACTCAAAACGCCCGGCCTGGGAATCGAAACCGCGATCCTACGACTGCGAGCCCGCTGCCCTAAGCGCTGGGCCATTGCACCCTCCACTCGAAGAAATGTAAGACGCTATAAATAGAAGAAAGCGAACCATTTACCGTTGCCATCATGTGCTCAAGATCTTATTATATATGAAAACTGTAAAAAATTAACAGCCAATAGGAATTTTTTTTTTGTTTTATGCTTCAACGTTTGACGGTAAAAGGATTTTGCTATTTGGAACGGCATAGAATTTCTAAAACAAATTCTCCTTGTTGGTGCTTTGATGGAACATTTAAAGTAGTTCCTGAAATGTTTAGCCAATTGTATGCGATTCATGCCTTAGATCAACACACTATACCCTTCATCTATGCGCACTTGCCGGACAAAACTCGGATAACTTATAACAAAATACAGGAAGTAAAGAACTTGGCTAATTGCACTCCTCTGAGTGCAATGATAGATTTTGAAAACAGCAATGCAGAATACTCTATTTGTGCACTTTCCTGAAAGTGATGTTAAAGGTTGCTGCTTTTATTTGTGTCAGAATATAGGGGAATGCAGGAGTTTGGCTCTCAAAAGCATTATCAAGACAATACTGAATTTTCTCTCAAAATGAGGATGGTAGCAGCCCTTGCCTTTATACCCACTGAATCTGTTCAAGTAGCTTTTGAAGAGCACTATGATATTATGCGTGAAGGCGCGTGGCTTAGTGGTTAGGGTGTTAGTATCATGATCTTAAGATTATGGTTTCGATTCCTGAACCGGGCGACGTGTTGTGTTCTTGAGCAAAACACTTCATTTCACGTTGCTCCAGTCCACTCAACAAGCAAAAATGAGTAACGCTGCGATGGACTGGCGTCCCGTCCAGCTGGGGGGAACACATACGCCATAGAAACCGGGAAACCGGGCCCATGAGCCTAGCTAGGCTTTATAAGGGCGCAAAAAGAAAAAGAAGAAATGCCGAGAGACACTTTATCCGTTAACTGATGCTCTAACGATCCTGTCAATTCGCTGATGAAAGACCGATTGGCTCTAGTTTACTTTAGAATGTTCTACGAACCAAGCGAGAGCATTACATCTGCTGTGTTGGTTTTTAATGATAAAAATAATTATCTTGTTTCAAGCGATATGTTATTTATTAATGGCAGCAATTAGATTATTAAAAGAACTAGTGCACCCGTGCTTCAATAATATTTATCTTAATTAAATGCATTGAAAATTATTATAGAATAAAGCGAAAACATATGTGATTTGCTAATGATCATTGAAGATATGAATATATAAATAAATAACAGGAAACTGATGTCTGTTTAAAATACATGGAAGAGAGATATTGCTGAGTATTACATTTAATCTTGGGATGAATATCTGTCTATTTATCTATCTATCAATCTATCTATCTGTCTCTGTCTATCTATCTATCTGTCTACCATTCTGGACCGCTGAAATCTACAATTTTTATTTTTCATTCTCTCTCTCTCTGTTTATTTTCTCTTACTCCTTTCTGTTGAAGAGCGTAGGCTCGAAACGTAAAAGACTTTTTCATTTTCTCGACCGTCAAACTAATACACTTGCTTGTAGTTCATACACCTGTCTTGGTTTTTTTTTTTTCTTATTTCTTTATTGCCTACAAGGGGCTAAACATAGAGGGAACAAACAAGGACAAACAAAGGGATTAAGTCGATTACATCGACCCCAGTGCGTAACTGATACTTAATTTATCGACCTCGAAAGGATGAAAGGCAAAGTCGAACTCGG
>NC_068985.1:9207802-9208919 GCF_001194135.2 Octopus bimaculoides
ATATATATGTATATATATATTGGTCGAGTCAATCTCTTGGTATCGGAGTTGCAACTGGTGCTCAGGTTCTTTCGGGCAAGTTATGACTTGCGCTGCTTACCGCTGAAACTCGGAGTAGCAAGAGACTGGATGCGACCAAAATCAAATATATTACTAATCTCTATTATGATGCTGTGTATTCTTTTTTCCCGACAATTAAATCTAAACCGTGATATATAGATAGATAGATAGATAGATAGATAGATAGATAGATAGATATACATACAAGCAGGCAGGCAGACAGACAGACATGTTAAAAGCATCAACTGACAACAAATACAGGCTAAGCAACAGTAAAGAAATAAACTACATCGTTGCCAACTACGAAAGAATGTTCTCTAGATAAAACACAGCCGTAAGGTGTGTAATGTTAACAAAAACAGACTGAAATAAAAGACGAAAGAAAACAATAATAAATAATGATGAGAATATTGAGACTGGTAGTTCAAAAAATTTTGGTTAAACCTAAGAATAGGAGCAGGAACGAAATTAAATCTAACCTGATATTCTTGTTTGGGAGCACAAAATAAAACATGTACTGTTGTGGAAGTTAACTGTATGACTTGACATAATTCTGCTAAATAAGTTACAAGTGAAAGAAGACATTTGTGGGCTGTTGATGAGCAGTCTACAAATCGAGATAATATCCGCATGGATATCAAGCTGTTAGATCTGTGCTTCTCTTTTCTCGACTGGATACATTACTCAACCCGCTTCCCGAACTATGGACTTACCGGTGGAGGTAAAGGATATGGACCGCCCCCCGTTTTACTCTTTTACTCTTTTACTTGTTTCAGTCATTTGACTGCGGCCATGTTGGAGCACCGCCTTTAGTCGAGAAAATCGACCCCAGGACTTATTCTTTGTAAGCCTAGTACTTATTCTTTCGGTCTCTTTTTGCCGAACCGCTAAGTTACGGGGACGTAAACACACCAGCATCGGTTGTCAAGCGATGGTGGGGGGGACAAACACAGACACACAAACACATATATATATATATATACATATATACGACGGGCTTCTTTCAGTTTCTGTCTACCAAATCCACTCACAAGGCTTTGGTCGGCCCGAGGCTATA
>NC_068985.1:9210141-9213157 GCF_001194135.2 Octopus bimaculoides
TGCTACACATTTCTCTACATCAAATTTGTCTTTACATCTGTCTCTATATTCTCTTATTTATACGATTTATATTTTGTCTCCGATGACGGAATACCCAATAAAAGGAAATGTGGATCAGGACATGAGGTATAAGTTGACCCGAACCTTTTTCGAAGGTCATCACTGGTGACGAAAGTTGATTCCATGGCTACGACCCGGAAACGAAGGAGCAATCAAGTCAGTGGAAGCACTCACACCACGCCCCCCCCCCAAAGTGTGTCAAGCGAAGTCGAACGTCAAGACGATGCTGGTCTGTTTCATCGATTCGAAAGGAATCACCCACACAGTTTCTTTCCCCCTGCAAATCAAACTGGTTAGTAGACATTGTACTTGGCAGTTCTGAAGCGTTTACGAGATACGGCGAGACGAAAACGCCCCGGTCTGTGGCAAAGTGGAAAGCGGTGGTTTCATTACGACAATGCACCTTCGCACGCCACCTTGAGTGTGAGACAGTTTTTAACTAAAAATGGCATGACCCCGCTAACCATCCTCCCTATTCACTCTACTCACTTGGTCTTGCTCCTTGCAGCTTTCTTTTTGTCCCTCGAAAAAAAAAAGTCCTTAAAGGAAAACATTTTACAGATGTGGAAGGAGTGAAAAAAACGACAGAAGCGTTAAAAGGAATCACTTCGCAAGAGTTCCAGGACTGCTTCCAACAGTGGGAAACGTGTCTGGACCGATGCATCGCTTCAAATGAAGAATACTTTGAAGGCGATAAAAGTGTAAACACTAAGTAAATAAAATAATATTCCAACAAAATTCCGGCTTCTTTTGGGTACTCCCTCGTGTGTGTGTGTGTTTGTATGTTTGTATAAATATGCGCAGTCTTTATATGCAGACAATTAGAAATGCATGCAAGATTGCGTACTCAGCGCTTTTATACATGCATTTAGACCTGCAAATACGTGTGCGCAGTTTCACTGTTTACAAACAAACTCACATATTTTCACACTACAATTACTGACATATACACACGCATACACTTGCTTCTATGTATACACATACATGTATACATGCTCATGCCAACACACACAGGCGAACTGACACACATACCCACAGTGCTGTAAAATAAAAAAAATACAGCTAGAGAGACAGACTCGTAAACATATTTATACAGATGTCCAGACGTAGAGATGCATGCACATTCCCAATTACGCACATTGGCGGACAAATACATAAATACAAAAACACAGATGCATGTGTGAATGGGTTATGGTGCCTAAGAATGACCGTAATAGGTAACATCATTAAATGTCTTTTCCATGTGATACTGTTAAATCAGTCATGGCCTGGGCAAATTCTGATCAAAACTTAAATATTCTGAGTAATACATATGCACAAGTACATGCATGCATACATACATACATACATACATACATACATACATAAACACACTGCCTAAATATTAAAACACTTCGAATTAACTTTCTCCAGAAAAGAGAAAGTTAATTCTGAGACAACAGATCCAATCCTTCACTGGAACTGTAAAAATCTGTAAAACTTTCCAGAAGTTTATCATTCAAATATATATGAGCATGTCCAGATATGCAACGATATGCATGAGAATACATACATAAAACAAAACATATAAACTGCACATATACATACATACAAACAAAAATACCTTGTTGATGTTGAAATTCCAATGAAAGAACCTTGGATCTAGGTTAGAAACCGGTTCTTTCTCTATTGGCAAGAAATCTTGAAATAAACTGAATAGTGACATACATACATGCATACATACATAATGGTAGAAGCCATGGTCACTCATAATAAAAAGGAGTACTGGTGAAAACCTTATTAAAATGTAACCGATGAAATGTAAGCACAACAGACCTGATATAATTATTTGGGATAGAGAAGAGAAACTGTGCACTGTTGTGGAAATTAGATGCCCAGCGGATGTGAATATAAGGCTGAAGATCAGTGAAAAAGAGAATACCTACACTGAACTTTGCAGTTACTCTATCCAGATTAAAAGTTCAGGTTTATACCCGTAATTATTGGGGCCCTGGGATATGTAACACGCTGCCTAAATACCAATCTTGAGAAATTAAACATCTCAAAACCAGAAAAGAGAAAGCTGATTCGAAGTCTACAGATCCAATCTATCACTGGAACTGTAAAAATCTGCAAAGCTTTCCAGAAGTTTTTCATTTAAGTATATATGAGCATGTCTAGATATGCAAGTATCTGCATGAGAAGACATGCATGGAACAAAACATAAAAACCTGCACATATACATACGTGCATGCATACATATAATTATAAATACTCTGCTGTTGATGCTGAAATTCTACTGAAGGAGCCCTGGATCTGGGTTAGAAACCGGCTCTTTATTGGTAAGAAATTTTGAAATAAAACTGAACAATAACATACATACATACAAACAAAAATACCCCGTTGTTGATGTTGAAATTCAAATGAAGGAGTCTTGGATCTAGGTTAGAAACCGATTATTTCTCTATTGGCAAGAAAGCTTGAAATAAACTGAATAATGGCAAACATGCATATGTGAATTTGCCTGTGTTAATTACATCCCGAAGATGGAGCTTTGTATCTTCGCTGGAAACCGGCTCCCTCCTGAGTGGAAGATTTATAATTTAAAATATAGAAGAGACATACACACGTATACACACAGATCTCACACATATACGCAGGCATTAAACACATGTGCTCACACAACTCACGCATAAATAAACACCTCTGATACGTCAATATTCACACACACACACACACACACACATACACACACATGTATATACACCTAATTATGCTACGCGTTGTATCTTATCAGAGTTTATTATATAAACAGGTAATAGAAAATTAGTCAGGATGCGTCTGCTACACTTTCTGCCACGTCAAATCGTTTTTGATAAAAATTACAAACCCGCGATTTCTATGGTTATGTAAACTTTATATAAAATGTTCGAAAGGAGTTTGGAGATTGGACGCTTTGCGTATGACATTATATATA
>NC_068985.1:9214009-9216193 GCF_001194135.2 Octopus bimaculoides
AGTGATTGGTTGAAATTATCGAAATAAGACAATTTTTTACATGAAATAAATTCGAATACAAAAATATTTTTCTGTTCTATAACACAAAATAGATAAGTATACGAAGTTTGAAAGTCTTTCCGTACCAAAAACACTACGTAAAACATTAATGAAAAATGTGGCCCCCGTTTTAAAAAAGATCAGCATACTGTCTCGATCTAATCGAGTGACCCCCTCCCGCCAAATTTCAGACCTTGTGCCTATAGAAGAAAGGACTATTGATATGGTAGTGAGCCGACAAACTCATAAGCACAACAGCAAAATGCTAACTGGCGTTTTTCTGGCTTTCGTTTTGAAATTTAATTCCACCGAGATCGATTTAGTATTTTATCCTTCGAGGTCGATTCCATCTGTCACACTATTCCCTCAAAATGTTAGGCTTTGTGCTTATAGTAGCAAGGATTATTATTATTATTATTATTATTATTGTTTTCATTAATTTTATTATTATTATGATTATTATTATTACTGAGTGAGAGAGCAGTGCATGCAATCAAAGGGACACTAGGGTAAAATATGCGAAGCCTAGTATATCCATCATGACTACCTGGTACTTATTTAATCGACCCGAAAGGATGAAAGGCAAAGTTAACCTCGGCGGAATTTGAACTCAGAACGTAGCGGCAGACGAAATACCGCTAAGCATTTCGCCCGGCATGCTAACGTTTCTGCCAGCTCGCCGCCTTTATTAATACAACTTATTGAAGATAAATTTTTTTCTCCTTTCACCTTCTTCAGAAAAAAAAAACCGTCCGTCCTTAGTCTGTTCAGTCGACGCTCCGTCTCTGCTGCCATAACCACCAACGAAGAAAAACTTTTCTACGTTTCTTAGCTACAGGAAGAGAGAGAGAGAGCGATGTGTTCATCATGATGAATTTGGCCTATGAACAGATCCCTTCTATACACTTATATCAGCTTTCCGACAAAACTGCAAATGTAAGCAACACTCCAACTCCGACTGAGTACAAGCAGAACGGTTTCATCGCTCTATCGTCGTTACGGACAGAATCGGTTGACAGAAGTTCTATGCCTGAAGAATTTGCCATTAACTGGCAATATCCTCTATCTCCGTAGCATTGTCAGGTTATGGAATTCTAAAAGTTATCCATAGTTTCCCGTTTCAAAGTCTTCCCAAACAATCCAACCAGATGGTTCTCATCAATGCCCAGTATTTCCCCACAAATCGTCATTATTTCACACAAGTCCTCTGTAAAAAGCTAAGATGGAAGCCTCACCGATTACATAACCCAATTGATAGACGCATTTGATCGTCTGGCTACGTTCCAGAGGCCAGTTACTCAGTCTGGGTCTTTGACTGATCAAGGACAGCAGTTCTTATGAACAGATGGATTATGGAAAATGCGAGCATCATAAAAAACAATTACACCAGGATCTGCAACCACAGTACTTTTCTGCGCATCTCATCAACTACGGTAAACCGAGTAATGCAGAGGTTGTTAACAACGGATGGCACGTCCACCTGGCGAAATACCAAATTGTATGAATACACTCCTTCGAGTAAACACCTATTTTTTGTAAGATACTTCGACGGTAAATTATTTACCTATTTCATTAAACACACAAGTTTAGTTGTTTATAATCTATTAGATACAAACTTAACGAGTTCCTTTATGTAATATTTTCCCGGACAGTTGGTGAATGTCTTATCCTGTCTTTGGTATGTTACGTATGTTGGTGTATGCGCGCGCGTGTGTATATGTGCGTGTGTAAGAGAGAGAGAGAAAGAGAGAGAGAGAGAGGGGGAAGAGAAAAAGAGTGTGGGTGCATGTGTAAGAGAGAGAGAGAGAGAGAGAGAGAGAGAGGGGGAGAGAAAAAGAGTGTGTGTGTGTGTGTGCCTGCTTACGTCTATACTTCCTGTTGCTTGGAAAGATGAATTTGATACGAAACAATTCCAGGTGGACATGATGGTTGGATATTTCGAAGGGACTTTGACCACCAAGATTACCTGATTTAATATCACCAGACTTTTTTATTCTCTTATAAAGTTTTTTAAAGTCTAATATATTCTTTTGCAGTCTTATACCATCTTATAAATATTTATTTTGCAATAAAATACTTACTGCGGAGAGACTTTTTCAACACCCTGTGTTTGTGTGTATGCATATATATATATATATATATATA
>NC_068985.1:9216323-9217905 GCF_001194135.2 Octopus bimaculoides
TGTGTGTGTGTGTGTGTGTGTGTGTGTGTGTGTGTGTGTGTGTGTGTGTGTGTGTGTATGTATGTATGTATGTATGTATGTATCTGTTTATGCATTCTCTATTGTTTTGGCCCCGATATTGATTTCGTTTTCCTTCATCGTTCCGATTTCCTTTTTCTATCTCCCTCTTAACCGCATTTAACGTATCCGCAGGTGACATCACATATCTCATTAATTTAATAGCACGAGTCCCTCTGGCAAGGACAGCCGGAAGCAATCTCATACGATTACAGTATTAGTACTTTAACAGTCATTATTCATGTTCTCTCTCTCTCTCTCTCTCTCAGTATACATGTATCCGTGCGTGTGTATGTCTCTCTGTCTATGTGCGTGCGTGTGTCTGTCTGTCTCTCTCTCTCTCTCTGTCTGTGTTCTATGTATGTAGGTGCGTGTGTATGTGTCTGTCTGTCTGGCTGGCTGACTGTGTGCGCGCGTGTGTGTATGTATGCGTGCATATGTGCATGCGTGCCTCTGTGTGTGTGTGTGTGTGTGTGCGCGTGAGTGTGTATATCGTCGAGCAGTATGTTCCTGGCTTTTAACTGGTGAGAATGTTATCGACGGTTTCGCCCCCGACTACTGCACCTGGTCATATTGACGACTCGTCAGAGATGGTGGCCAGGTTCACATATTGCCCCAGAAAAGACATGCAACTGAAGGCGATCGTTTACAATCTTTCTGAAGGTGTTTCTCTGTAAATTTGCCAACCTACAGGAGCCTAGTTCAGTAAATGGCTTTTCTTTACTTCTGCTATTAAGAGAAACTCATTTTTCTCATGAACTTAGGAGTCATTCATATTGGATTAAATAAAACATTTTTCACCACGTGGAATATCGCTTATAACAGTGGTTTCCAATCTTTTTCGGGCTGCCAATTGCATCACACCCAGGCCACATTCCGAGCGTCCCCACCCCAACTAACCATCACAAACATAGTTCTCATTCTGAACCAAATTGAAAGCAACTGTATTTCACAAATAAAACTTAACCTAATGAACCCGTTATTTTGATGTTTTTACATAAATCGCTACCCCATTATCGCCCCACTTTTCTTGGAACTTTCCACCGCCCTCATGGGGACAATACCGCCCACTTTGGGAACCACTAGCTTATAAGATCAAGTGTGACATCGACAACAGCATCACCAATACTGATATCTATCTGTCTATAACTTGGATAACTCAGATTGGTTTCGGCCATTATTGGCCCAGGCCATGACTAACTCAATAGCACCGCCTGGAAAAGTTCGGATCTTTTTTAAAACGGGGGCCACATTTTTCATTAATGTTTTACGTAGTGTTTTTGGTACCGAAAGACTTTCAAACTTCGTATACTTATCTATTTTGTGTTATAGAACAGAAAAATATTTTTGTATTCGAATTTATTTCATGTAAAAAATTGTCTTATTTCGATAATTTCAACCAATCACTGACAAGTATTCAGTTGTTTACATTTACTCCTTTGGCTGATTAAGCCATAGCTTCGTTTTATTTGCTTTTTTCATTTTAAATTTGCTTTTTTCATTTTCGTTTTTTTTTTCTTCGTTT
>NC_068985.1:9218004-9221179 GCF_001194135.2 Octopus bimaculoides
GTCGGCACTTAATGTATATCGGCTGAATGGACGTCAGTGATTGGTTGAAATTACAGAAATACGACAACTTTAACATGGAATAACTTGGGATTTCTTTTTTTTTTAAGAAGACTAAGAAAAAAAGATGTTTTATATGACACATTCTACCAGTGTTCCAAGTTTCAAAGTGTTTCGTTAATGAAAAATGTGGCCCCCGTTTTAAAAAAGATCCAAAAGTACTTTTAGTTAATTATTTCGATTCACCATGGACCACTCAAGCAGAGAGTTGTTGTTGGTTGAGACGTATCCAGCAGTAGGTAGTTTATCCGGTATTTCCTGGAGGAATTTGTCCAGGTACCGTTTGAAAGTTGTGGGTCTTTTTCTACTTTAATTTCTTTCTGGATAACATTGAAAAATGCAGGACCATTTGCAGTGAAGAAATTGTGTCGCAATGTTCTTATGTGATGTGATCTCGACCTTTGTAGGGGACGCATTGCACGGGGGCCCAGTCTTAGGTGAATTGTAAACATAATACTGATATCATTTGGATAATATTGGTGGAATATTTTCCACATGGTGCAAATAATGTATTGTTCACGGCGGTGTTATATTTCCTTTGTTCATTTTGAATTTAATTAATTTTGGATCACTTTTCATATATATTTCAATGGTATTTTTTATAACTTCATATGTTAATACGATAGAAACAATTGTTGGCTTTGTAAGGTGAATTCTTCAAAAAAGATGTAATTTTCTCTATCCGTATGTAATACTCTGAATTTCTCAAGATCCATCTAAATGGTCTACTTGTCATACATGAGGAATTACCTTCAAAGTGTATTCTATTTAAATTTACTGATGTCTGATTGTTGGATATACTGAACCAAATTCGTTTATAACTGGATGCCTGTATTTTTTTATTTCCGTTTTTTTTTTCTTATATACACATAATAAACATCATTCTTATTAAGATTAAAAAAAAATTATCCCTTCAAAAAGCCCACTCCCCCAAAATTTCGGGCCTTGTGCCTAGATTAGAAAATAATAATAATAGTGCGACGTGCTGGCAGAATCGTTAGCGCACTGGACGAAATGCTTTGTGGTATTTCGCCTGTCGCTACGTTCTGAGTTCAAATTCCGCCGATTTTGCCTTTCATCCTTTCGGTGTCGATTAAATAAGTACCAGTTACGCACTGGGGTCGATGTAATCGACTTAATCCCCTTGTTTGTCCCCTCTATGTTTAGCCCGCTGTGGGCAATAAAGAAATAAATAATTATTAGCTCTGGCTAATTCTAGAAGACATTTTATGTCATAAATCACAATGTTTGAACTACGGAAATGTTGACTGTTAAGGTTAGGGTTGGGCCATCCCTCATTTTTCTGGAAATGAATAATTCAAAAGTTACATTTTCAATATGTTTTTTCCTTTTTTCTAGGATGAAAAGCTGTAATTTAGGAAAGATTTGGCTATTTGTTTCTTACGCGTCGGGGACCATGAGTAAAGTATTTCTGTTCACCATTCTCTAAATCACGATGGCACGGTTTCCACGGAGTTACAAAGCAGCTTCATGATTCTTACGTCTGACGAAATTAATCTTCTTGAGGGAGACCATTGCCATTCATGATCACAACGGTCCTATCGGCATTGTAATTAATCTGAACATCTTGAAGACCTGCTACGGATGGTGGGTACGGACTGACTTGAGAGACGCTCATGGTCACGAGAGTCCTCTAGGCACAGTAATTAAACTGTTGTGACTCATGACCACAACAGCCTTATACATGTAAAAATTAAACCGTTGTGACTCATGGTCACAAGAGTCATAATAAGCACAGTAGTTAAACCGTTGTGACTCATGATCACAACAGCCCCATCCATACCTGTTAGAGAGCTGTGGTTCATAATCACAAGAGTATTATAAGCATACTACGCATGTCAGCTTTTATTTGCACTAATTAGATACGAAAACACTTATTCACTGACGACAGGAGCCTGTCTGTGGTCGCTTAGTGTGTTAGATAAGCAAACAAATACTCCTCAAACCACACCCGACTCTATAAGTATACAGACATATTTAACAACGAGGTTCAGGGTGCATTATTTACGAAAAATACAAAAATAGATAAAATGGGCTTGACATGAATAAATTTGGTCATTAATCCGTTTCAACAGAACCTGTTTGAGGTTAGACAACAATAACGATAACTGGTAGGTTATTTCGAACTAACTTAATAAATGAATCACTGCCAGTTAATGTTTAGCACGTTGAAACCGACGCAGGTGGAATTAAGAACCGGATAAAACCAGATTATACACAACAACCACACAGCAACACAAAGTATCTTGTAAATTTCTCAAATGGATGTGGTACGACCTTAAGTAGTCCAGTCGGCTGTGACATTTTCAATTACTTTATTAAACCATTGATTCTATTTATCGAGGTTTTAAAACATGTCCTAACTTGCTCACGTCGGTGGTATGCGATTCCCTTGTGTAAATTCTTCTTCTACAATATTGTTTCTTAGAAACTCTAAGCTTCTTACTGAAATAAGTAATACTAGAAGTTTGTTTTTATAACACTTCAAACGACACTTTAATCTTTATTCATTTATAGTTTTGTAACTGTCTTATTTTGTTTTCTTTTATTTCTCATTTACACTGATAATTTATGATAGAGATTTAATTATTTTTAAGCACATTTTTTCCGTGTACATATTCTCACTAAACTAGGGAATCATTGAAACGCCAGCTACATCGCTCTCAAGCCACACACGTCTGTCTGACATTAAAAGGTGGAACCCATTAGACAATGTTATGACATGGGGAAATTTGATAGGTATACCTTCTGCATGAAAAACATATAGTTAAATGGAGCTACTTAACGAAATATTTCCAAAAATGTTTTATCAATTAGAACACAGATAATCAAAAGAAAAATTACTAGCGTTAATGATCATTCTTTCCAAGGAATACAAGACGGATAATCCCAAGATACAAATTTATAAAATATTATTTGAACTTGAAGCGTTGGCATGTAGTGGAGAGTGAGTTCAAGCTCTGTATGTACTGCAGGCATACTCTGGTCTTATTGGAGTTCATTAGAGAAGCTTATGTATTTAACAAGACTTTCAAGTGACTGGAAAAGCTGTTGGCACTCCGTCGCTTACGACGTCGAGGGTTCCAGTTGATCAGAT
>NC_068985.1:9221279-9229097 GCF_001194135.2 Octopus bimaculoides
GTGTGTGTGTGTGTGTGTGTGTGTGTGTGCGTGTGTGTGTGTGTGTGCGCTTAATCTACGTTTATTGTCGTGCAAAATCTTCAGTCACTTTAAACAATTATAAATCTCTAGTAATTGCCAACTTATAAGTGGATGTTTCGCATTGCGTTTTTTTACAAGTGAAACATTGGCCCTGTTGGAGTCATTTCCATACTTAATCATTATATGTTTTAGTAGGGGTTCTGAATGACAAAGGAAGATGAGAGATGGACCACCAAGAATAGCCGTGCAAGAGTTTTCGGCCACCTCACATAAACCAATCAAGATACAGTGTTTGAAAACAGAAAAAATGTCTATAATGAAAATTTATTACATAATATTCATTTCAAGAAATTACTGTACATTGTTAATATCTCGCGTAGCTTCCCTCAGCTTCAATACACCCGGGGAGATATGCGTCCAAATCCTGTTCCTGGATTGCAAACACATACCTTTGACAGTGGGAGTGTGTTATCCGGTTGTTGGTTCATGACAGACTGCCTTGATGTTACTATCGTCTCGGAGCCTTCCGCTAACATATCCATGCATTGTCTTCTGTTCATATATGCTCATCTTTTCATCTAATGATACGTATCTATGTATGTGTGTGTGTATATGTATATGTATGTGTGTGTATGTATGTGTGTATGTATGTGTGTATGTATGTATGCGTGTATGCATGCATGTATGTGTGTATGAATGCATGTGTATATATATTATGTATGTGTATGTATGTATGTATGTATGTATGTATGTATGTATGAATGTATGTGTGTATGTATGTATGAGTATGTGCATGTATGTGTGTATGAATATATGTATGTATGTGTGTGTATGAATATAGGCATGTATTTGTGTATGTACGTGTGAATATATGTGTGTATTATGAATGTATGAATGTGTGTATGTATGTATGTATGAATGTATGCGTATATATATGTGTATGTACGTAAGTATGAATGTATGCATGCATGTGTGTGTATTTCTCTGTGTCTGCATGTCTGCATGTTTGTATATAATTATGTATATATGGAGTCAAGGCCGATTTGAGCTAAAGTAAAACAACATCAAAACCAACCCCAAAATCTCCGACAATCAGAAAACAATATTTTTCTTTAGCACCAAAGATATACAATACCTTCTTTCAATTTATACGCTTTTATCCTTTTATTTATTTGCGTGTTTAATCATTCGTCTGCTTTATTTTTATGTTCTCATAAAATTTTATTATTTCAAAATTTATTCTTTTTTTTTTTTTTTTTTTTTTTTTTGCATTTATGACTCAATTGAAGAAAAGGTTTGACTCCCTGTCACCCCTGTGCTTCCAGCAAGGCATTTATTTATGTTTTGTAGCCGATATACGATATTGCTTCTGCATATTACATTCTACAATCTAAACGTAGCTTCGCACAAACCATATATCTCTGCAAGCGTGTATATGCGTGTGTTGTGCATGTACATGTATGTGTGAGTTTAATATATATACATATATATATGCTAATGTTGTAGTGCTCGTTATCTGTCTAGCTCTCTTTCTCTCTTTCCTTCTACCTCTCTCTCTCTCTCTTTCCTTCTACCTCTCTCTCTCTCTTTCTCTCTCTGTTTCCTTCTTTTTTTTCTCCATCTGACATACTAGAAATAGAAACCTGCCAGGACTATAAATGAATAATTCATTTTTTTTGAAAAAAGGTAGAAAGTAGTAATTTTTAAAAACATGGAAAACTAAAGTACGATTCAGAATATAAACACAAAAAAATCTATCACAAACATAACAAACATATATGTAAAAATTTATAAAGGTGCACGGTGGTGCTGTGCATTTGCATGCATACATGCATGCGTACATACATACATCTGTAAATATGTACATATGGCGTCGATGTCAGTCAGATCGACATAAGTAGAATATTCACCTTTTTGTAATAAATTCTATTCCCTCGGGCTTCTTTCAGCTTTATACATGATAATGATGTTTAGTTACAGGACCCATAAGAATCTAGGCATATCAAACAAGTAAGACGCCAGCAGTGATTGGGTACTTAGTAAGTGAACTAATATTAAGATGAAGCAACCTTTAGTTGTCAGTTGTTTGTAGTATTGTATAAGTATGTACATATACACACGTTTATACATATGTAAATGTATGTGTGTGTGTGTACATATGCATATAGTCATGGGTATCAAATCCACTATAAACCGTAGATCCGACCCAAGGTTGGTTCCAAGTGTGACGTGTGAATAAAGAAGAACAATGTCGACCTCGGTGGCATTTGAACTCAGAACGTTAAGTTGGGAAAAAATACTGATAAGCATTTTCCTCGGTGCGCTAACGATTCTGGCAGTTCGCCGCCTTAAGGCGTAATATTGAGTTCGTGTGTGGCAGCGCAATGGCCCAGTGGACAGGGCAGCGAACTCGCGGTCATAGGATCGCAGATTCGATTCCCAGACCGGGCGTTGTGAATGTTTATTGAGCGAAAACACCTAAAGCTCCTCGAGGCTCCAGCTGTATTCTTTCACCTCAACTTTCTCTCACTCTTTCTGTTGCACCTGTATTTCAAAGGGGCCAGCCTTGTCACACACTGCGTTACGCTGAATCTCCCCGAAACTACGTTAAGGGTACACGTCTCTGTGGAGTGCTCAGCCACTTGTACGTTAATTTAACGAGCAGGCTGTTCCGTCGATTGGATCAACTGGAACCCTCCTCGTCGTAACCGACGGAGCGCCACGACTCAGCTCGTGTGAACGGCTTTAACTCACTTGAATTTATTGGGGCTAGCGTTCGGCACTCAGACACAACTCACTGGGACAGCGTGCACTTTTAGGGAAAATGTGTCAAGGACAAATATTGGAATATACCCCTCAAAAACAAAATATAACAGAAATTTCTGAAGAGAAGCCACAGTGTGATGGTGGGTGTGTCGGGAGCTGGGAGGGGTGGCGGAAGAGGGAGTGGGATTTATACAGATCGTGCGCGCGCGAGTGCACACACACACACACACACATAATACACGCGCGCACTCGTAAACATACATATTCTGGTATGGGAAAACAAACTAAATATAAGTGGTCGAAGTGTGGGGGAAAAAAAGTACTGAAAGTGAGAGAGAGAGAGAAAAAAAAAAGAGAAGGAAAGAAAGAGAAAGGGCGAGAGAGTAAAAGTTTTGTGTGTGAGTATTTTGGGAGGTTGGGTAGAAATGTAAAGAATGTGTGAAAATATAAAGAAAGAAAGAAAGAAAGAAGTTCGTGCAGAACGCGGTCAGATTAATTGTGTGTATAATATTTGTAAATGTTCTTGTCCTAATTACAGGATTCCGTAGCATTTCACACAATGTCACACATACACCCACAAAAAACAAACTTATATATACACACACGCACATACGTACATGCATACATACGTAGGTGCATACATACATACAAACATACATTCACGCATGCGTACATACATACATCTGTAAATATGTACATATGGCGTCGATGTCAGTCACATCGACATAAGCAGACTATTCACCTTTCTGTAATAAATTCTATTCCCAAGAATTTCTGCCACTGATACAAGCATGGTAAAAGGAAATTGGTTATCTTTGAATAATTGTGAAGAAGTACCCTTTCTTTACAGAAGATTTCAGCAGTTATCAAATGAAAAAAAAAAAAAAATTCAGTAAATCTCAACATATGAGATTACTGCAATGTATGCCATGGCTGGACATGAAATTTGGGTCAGCTATCGCAGATTACGGGACTCTTGGGATAAATTTCTGCAGAATTTTGAACTGAGACAAAATCTGAAAAATTCTACAAAAAGAAGATTCTTCGATAGGCTACATGAAAAGAATGGCTGGGATCTAAAGTGTCCTAACGAATCGAACTTCAGTACCGAATAACTGCACCAGCAAGTAACGTTCGTTGAGAAGAAAAAAAATTAGTCGTTATTGCATAGACAAACGGAATCTCATGACAAATGAGAATTGGATTAAACCAGTGATTTCTTTTCCGGAGAAAATCTTAAAGAATACGAAGCACGGCTGATGCGATAACAATAAAACTGAAATTCTCTCATTACGTAAATAAAATCTGATTATGAACAAGTGAAGGATACAAACAAATGAAAGAACACTTAATAGCAAAATTCGAACAAGACTTTACCATCACAAACAGATAAGAGAACAGTTACAACACGAATCCATAGAAAACCGACCGAGCTGATGTCATCTGCGATGAACGAAGTAGCTAAAGATCTATTGGCAGAGATTGCAAACTGTTGGATATTGAATGTTCTGCCATATTGTGCTGCGACTACCATTAACCAACAGATTGGTGTAGTGGAGATCGATCGCAGTGAGAAAAAACAACCAAAATTGATTAACTCACTCCAGATATACAGCGACAGATTCAGGGGAAATATTGTATAATTAGACATTGTCATTACGTGTAAGGTTATAAAGGAAGCCCACAAATCACAGCTGTAACTTTAGGATAGATTATCCAAAGTTTATGGGAACTGCCAACAAGAAACACTAATGGCTAAGTTAATTGCACGAACAACAAGCTTTAAGGGAACGATTTCGTTAAAAAAGAAGTAACCTTCGAGAACGAAAAGCTATCTTCTGCAAATTATTATCAAGGTTAGGCAAGTCTCTCTCCTTAATGATCTGCAGGCATTTTGAGGAGGGACATTGGATGCAAACAAACAACACAACAGAGATGCAAGTGGTTAGATGAACTACGGAGTGAGCAGAGTGCAAACGTCTCACTCCAAACATGTAGTAGCAGTAGTAAAACGCTTCTGGCAGTTGCTACAAAAGTGCCGAACTGGGAAATCCCCTGGGAGTTGTCTTGATAGTTAGATATTTGTACAGAAAGCTCACAATCTACAGGGCAGAGCCCTCGCTAACCTGTTTAAAAGAACAATGAACGCTAAGAGTGACGTGGCGAACTGGTTGGCAGCTGTCTGTTCAACACCTGTAGCTAAAAACAAAGAGATGCATTTGACCAAAAACTACAGACCCATAACGTGCTTCAATGTGCTGTATAAATTATGTGCAGGTTGTTTGAAAGCCTCCATTCAAGATCACTGCAAAATACACTATGTAGTGAATGGAGAGCAAATAAGAAGGAAATAAGAAGTTTGGATCTGTGCTTAAGGAAGCGTAGCAGCACCACCGAAACCTGGTGACTGTATGGCTAGACTATAAGGCGCTTGAGTCTGTTCCTCACTCACGGGTTGTTCAGTAACGACGCCTTGCTAAGGCACCAACAGTTATAGGCAATGCCATTAGGAGTCTGACAACAACATAGTCTACAGAGCTATTGTTACGTACTGAAACTACAGTTACAATCACTAATAGAAGTGAGTTATTAACGGGAATATGTCAGAGCGACAGCTTATCTCTAATGCATTTTGTCTTCGTAATGTACCCCTCGTATGCCCTGTTAAAGAAATACAAAGGCTCCCTAATAGCAACTGCAGATGAAAAAAAGATTAACTTCACCAATATCCCTTTCGTCGATGACGACCTTCAGCTCTACTCCAATAATATTCATGACACTAAAAAGCAGTCAAATCAAGTCACATTCTCACGGAACATGGGACGGAATTTAATCAGGGCAAATTTTAATATTTAACAGTGAAACGAGGAAAGATTTTTAGCATAAATATCAAAGGTCTGTCTGTCTGTCTACCCTATTACTGGTGATGAATGTTACACATACTTTGGAATCGACAAAAATATTGCAGATATTGGTGTTGTGAGTAAAGCTGGAGCAGCAAAAGAACTGTTCGGTAGACTTGAGAAAATATAGAAATCAAAACTTTCTGCATTCAATAAAATATCCCACGATGTTTTCGCAGCGCCTGTGCTGGTATCAACACGTGGGATATTAAACTGGAGACTTGAAATAATCTGCAACTAGCACATGAAGACAATTAAGATATTAACAGTTACTGGCAACTCGCACATCAACAGTGATGCTAACAGGAATCTATGTTAAAAAGAGGGATGGACTTGGAGAAGCACGATCCAGGCGGCCTTTGAATGCTGCATTGTGTCACGTAGGCAACGACTACAGAACTGTGTAGAGAGAAATGAGTACATCGCATGTATACTCAACAGTGAAGGTAATAACATCATGAGATTAGGGGCAAAACTGAACCCCTGAATAATTCCAAGTTTATAGCTAGGAGTGAAAGTAAACCAAGAATGGCTGAACTAACTTAAATAGAAACTTGCAGAAAGATATGCACGGACATTTCCCGTACGATAGAGAATGCCACCACCATTGACAGGAATAACAGCCTCTCGTAGACCTGTGATAAGCATATCTTATCTTTATCTAAGAACAGGAAACAGCTACTAAACACTTGATTAATAAAAGCAATAAGATGTTTCTAAACCGGCACGCTGTAGTAGAATGTAGAAAGATTGCGTCATATCAATATACAAGATATCACCCATATCTTCAGTAGTTGTCTAAAAATAACTGCAAGGTACTACCTTCTCATGAGACATGACATTGTCGCTAAGACGGTCCTACAATGCCATACACAGGAAGGATTGTTCCGCCTGCCATACAATTGTAGAGGTCAGTTGCCCAGTGGATGTGAATGGTTCTTTAAAAAATTAGGGAAAAGAAGAACGACTATGATTAAGTGATAATAAACCTGTTATAGATTTTCATTTCTTCCCGTTATCATAAATGTACAGGATTGTGTAACAACAGATCTGCTTAGAAACCTAGAAGTGCTTGAGTTGTCCAAAAATAACTGCAAGATTCTACCTTCCCATGAGACATGACATTGTCGCTAAGACGGTCCTACAATGCCATACGCAGGAAGGATTGTCCTGACTGCCATACCAAAGGCACATCAAAACCAGAAGGTACCCACACCTTTAAAATTATAGAACACTGGTTGGACATTCCCACAAAACAGCGACCCATGTAAGCGCAACAAGCCAGACATGGTTGTATGGGACAGGGAGAAAAAGGAATGCATTGTTGTATGACTCTTCAATAATCGGGGAAAGAAGAATTACTATGAAAAAAGGATGAGAAACCTGCAGCCTTTGTCTCCATGCTATAGATTTTCATTTATTCCTGTGAACATAAATGTAACAGGGCTCTGTAACAACGGATCTGCACAGAAACCTAGAAATGCTTGAGTTGTCCAGAGAAAAGCCGATTCGCCCTCCTCCGACTACAATTGATGAGAGAGGAACACTTTCAGGATTCTCCGCTTGATGGTTCCTGCCTGAACATATACACACGATTATATATACATATGGATCAGGTACGAGGGGACACGCATAAACAGTAATGAAGCATACTCATGCGTTCTATCGTGACACACACACACACTTACACAAACATGCAGTCACACACGCACATATTACATGCATTAACCAATCCAGGTGACCACCACTGACACCGAGAGTTGGCTTGATTTAAACAAAAGAGCCTTTGTTAGTAACTTAATGACCGGCTTGGATTCTGCAAAGGAAAAAAAAACTTAAAATATTCCCAGAAACATTCATATTCATCCATACATCCATACATACATCCATCCATACATACATACATGAGAATGCATACATACATAAAGCAAAATATACAAATCTGCACACATACATACATACATACATACATACATACATACATGTATACATACGTACGTACGTACGTGCATGCATGCATACATACATACATGCATACAATACATGCATACATACATACATACAATACATACATACATACACATACATACATACATACAATACATACATACATATGTACATACGTGCA
>NC_068985.1:9230105-9231511 GCF_001194135.2 Octopus bimaculoides
AAACTTTCTTCAAACCACTTTTTTCTTCTTCAAACAGAAATATAGTCTTCAAGAAAAGGCGTTGAGCTGGCAGAAACGTTAGCACGCAGGGCGAAATGCTTAGCGGTATTTCGTCTGCCGTTACGTTCTGAGTTCAAATTCCGCCGAGATCGAGTTTGCCTTTCATCCTTTCGGAGTCGATAAATTAAGTACCAGTTACGCACTGGGGTCGATATAATCGACTTAATCCCTTTGTCAGTCCTTGTTTGTCGCCTCTATGTTTAGCCCCTTGTGGGCAATAAAGAAATAAGAATCGTTTTGCACGCCGGGTGAAATGCTAAGTGATATTTCGTCTGCCGTTATGTTCTGAGTTCAAATTCCACCGAGGTCGACTTTGCCTTTCATCCTTTCGGGGTCTATAAATTAAATACTAGTTGCGTACTGGGGTTGATCTAATCGACTAGCCCCTCCCTCGGAATTTGGGGCCTTGTACTTAGAGTAGAAAAGAATATTCCTTGTTTTAAAGGCGGTGAGCTGGCAGAAACGTTAGCACGCCGGGCGAAATGCTGAGCGATATTTCATGTCTTTTCGTTTTGAGTTCAAATTCCGTCGAGGTTGACTTTGCTTTTCATCCTTTCGGGGTCGATAAATGAAGTACTAGTTGCGTACTGGGGTCGATCTAATCGGCTGGCCCCCTCCCTCAGAATTTCGGGCCTTGTGCCTAGAGTAGAAAAGTATATAATCTCCCAGGAATATTTTTAAAAAAATGATATGACATGGTCGCGGCTGAATGCTCGATCAAAACTAAACTTGGGTAAGTACAGTCACGTGGTAGATCGGGTGGAATGTCGGACAAAACTTTTTCTTAACTCGTAGTCACCTGAGAGTTAGATATGAAGAGGTTCCATTGCTTTTTCTTTCTTCCTCTTCATTATCTTCCGCATGAGAAATTGCAAACTGATGGAAATCAGAAAGCAAGATCGATATTAAAGTTACATTGAAGGTTATAGCCGGTTGAGGCACCGCCTTGAAAGATTTATAGTCGAACGAATCGACCCCGGTACTTACTTTTTAAAGTCTGATATACATTCTGTCGGTCCCTTAGGCCGAACTGCAAAGTCACGGGGAAGTAAACTCACCAACACCGGTTGTCAAGCAGTGGTGGGAAACAAACACACTCATACACACATATACTCTTTTACTTGTTTCAGTCATTTTGACTGCGGCCATGCTGGAGCACCGCCTTTTAGTCGAGCAAATCGACCCCAGGATTTATTCTTTGTAAGCCTAGTATTTATTCTATCGGTCTCTTTTGCCGAACCGCTAAGTTACGGGGACGTAAACACACCAGCATCGGTTGTCAAGCGATGTTGGGGGGACAAACACAGACACACAAACATATACACACACATACATACATATATATA
>NC_068985.1:9231586-9232777 GCF_001194135.2 Octopus bimaculoides
GACACTTGCCCAACGTTCCACGCACATATATACAAATATATACGACAGGCTTCTTTCAGTTTCCGTCTACCAAATCCACTCACAAGGCTTTGGTCGGCCCGAGGCTATAGTAGAAGACACTTGCCCAACGTTCCACGCACATATATACAAATATATACGACAGGCTTCTTTCAGTTTCCGCCAACAAATCCACTCATAAAGTTTTGGTTGAACTAGCTCCTCCATCTGTCCAAAGTCGGTGATGCTTATAAAAAAAGATCGATGACAAAAAAAAATCGATGACAATCTAGTGCTTTACAAATTAAGTCATTTTAATCAAGATTTTTTTTCTGCTCCAAATGACAGGTATTCCAGCACCGAAAGAGGTGCCATGAACCAGTGATGGCTCCTTTGGAGGTCTATAACCAACGTTGCTATTTATCCAAAATTGCAAACATTATTAAATAAGCCTTTCAAATTGAATACGAGGCGCTTGAAGAACGTCAAAATGATGTAACGTTAAACCAGATGAAAAAGAATGTCTCCGGTGTTGAATCTCAAACTGGCTAGAACTGTACTCAGCTGTAAATAAGATTCTCCGAGAAACATTTTTTGTCGATCTTGCAACAATATACAGTTTAACAGAGCACTTCCTTTCTTCGCTCATAATGTATTTCAAAATAAGAGAATTCTTAGTGAAATCATACACACTCCATACTAAAACCGAATTGGCAATCTTCCATCGTGAATAAACACATAAACAGACAAATAAATAACATTGCCCGACAGTTGAGGCTGAAGCTACAGCGATACATATTCTGGATTCAACGAATACTTGGATATCACATCAAATTGTTCTTTTTGATTTTGTATTCCGTTTTTTTTTTTTTTTTTTTGCTCGGGTTTCAATCGTTAGACAGAGGCCATGTTGGCACAAGGCCTTCATGCATATATTTTGTTGACCACATCGGACACCTCAGTAATCGTTGGTGTTATTTTATTTCAAGCTAGCCTTGATTGAGCAAGATCTACAATCAAAGGAATTCCGACCGTGACCATCCGTCCTTTTACTAAATGAAGCGAATCCAGAACCACATTATCCGATGTGACCTTTTCCATGACTGTGGGATGTGATTTGAGATTATATATGTACGTATGTATGTATGTATGTATGTATGCATATATATATATATATGTATATGTATGTATATA
>NC_068985.1:9233017-9234648 GCF_001194135.2 Octopus bimaculoides
TATATATATGCATGTATGTATGTATTTGTATGTATAGTTTATATAAGGTGGTGCTCCAGCATGGCCACAGTCAAAGGACTAAAACAAGTAAAGGAATAAAAGAATATATATATATATATATATATATACATATATACATACATACATGCATTCATGATGGTTGTCTTCTCCGTATGCAGAGTTTGACCACCTTCTGTACCTACACCTTAGAACCATCATGGCGTCTGATGTAGCTTTTAAAACCAGACAATGTTTTGAAAATACACCCACAAGATTGCATATGCGATTTGAACCACCAGGAGCTGCAGCTAAGTTCTGATCTATGTGGATCTCAGAATGTCTTTTGAGGCCTACTTTAGATTTGCAGACCTTCTGGCATACATTGCATTGAAAAGTGTGCACAGGCATGAGAAATTAGGTTTCTCAAAACCAGAAAGGAGAAAGCTGATTCGAAGAGTATAGATCCAAACTATCGCTGGAACTGTACAAATTTGTGAAACTTTCCAAAAGTCTAGCATTTAAGTACATAGGCGCATGTCTAGGCATGCAACTCTACATGAAAATATATACATAAAACAAAACATACGGATCTGCATATGCACAAACTTCATCTACTGCACGTATACACAAACACATGCAAAAATAGCCCATTGATGTTGATGGTCCAATGAAGGAGCCTCGGATTTAGGTTAGAAAGCGATTCTTTCTCTATTGGCAAGAAATCTTGAAATAAAACTGTATATAATGACATACACATACATGCATATAGACGATGGGCTTCATAACGTCTGTGTTTCAAATTCAACTCTAGCGGAGGGTACAATAGGAGACACTTGCCCAAGGTGACGATCACTGAGATAAAACCTGGAACCACATGACTGCGTAGCGAACTTCTAAACCACGTAATTTTTTGTTACCATAATTCTACTAAAATACACCGCATTTCTTTTAATTATTTTTGAAACCTTCAAAGAAATTCGTAAGATATCTTTGTCACCGCAGAATGTGCTTAGCGATATTTCGTCCGTCTTCATGTTCTGAGTTCAAATCCCACCGAGGTCGACTTTGCCTTTTATCCTCGTGGTGTCGGCAAAATAACTACCAGCTGTGCACTGGGGGTCGATGTAATTGATGGATCCCTTCCTCCAATGTTGTGGCCTTGGTTCAAAATTTTAAGCCATTATTTGGGAGATTTTAAGACGACGAGCTGACAGAATCGTTAGCACGTGCGACAAGTTGCTTGGCGTTTCCTTGTTTTCTTTTCTTTTATTCTTTTAATTCTAATTGCTGCTGCTGCTGCTGCCGTTGTTGGTGTTGTTCTTTTTTGGCTCTTGTTGATCATCATCATCATCATCATCATAGTCGTCATCGTCGTCACTGTTGTATTCGTCTTCTTCTTCTTCTTTTTCTTCTTCTTCTTCTTCTTCTTCTTCTTATTATTATTATTATTATTATTATTATTATTATTATTATTATTATTATTATTATTATTATTATTATTTTATGTTTGACTTTTGTTTTGCATTTGTACAAGTTGGATCCAAGTCTCACCCAGAGACCTCAAGAGACAACAAGTTAGAAGTTCATGTAGGTGTTATGCCTAGGGTACCATATATTTGGATTTGTACAGT
>NC_068985.1:9236300-9237317 GCF_001194135.2 Octopus bimaculoides
TATTATTATTATTACTATTACTATTACTATTATTATTATTATTATTATTATTATTATTATTATTATTATTATTATTATTATTATACGTTTGACTTTTGCTTTGTATTTGTACAAGTTGGCTCCATGTCTCACCCAGAGACCTCAAGGGACAACCAATTAGAAGTTCACGTTGGTGTTATGCCTAGGGTGTCCTATATTTGGTTTTGCACATTGTATTGTTCTGGAGAATGTTTAAGAAAACACAAGAAAATTATGAGTTTGTTTAAAAGTTTGAGATTACATAGACAGTATTTTACGTAGGATATGGGCAGTTCCCATGAGCACTACCTTTTGAATTTCTGCTATTTTGGTGTTTCCTGGTATTTGAGTTAGGTAGCAATCAGCCCCTTTCGCTATCATTCCTAGGGCACCTATGACAACAGATATTGTTTCAGTCTTGAGGTTCCACATTTTTCCAATGTCTATTTCAAGATCTTTATACTGGCTCAGTTTTTGGTAGGTCTTCACAGATACATTTATATCGATTGGGACAGTCATATCAATGAAGAGGCATGATTTTTGACTGAAGTCTTTCAATATAATGTTTGGCCTACTCGCATCTATCTTTCTGTCAGTTTATTATTATCATTATTATTATTATTATTATTATTATTATTATTATTATTATTATTATTATTATTATTATTATTATCATCATCATCATCATTATCATTATTTATTTATTTATTGCCCACAGGGGTCTAAACATAGAAAAGGCAAACAAGGACAGACAAAGGGATTAAGTCGATTACATTGACCCTAGTGCGTAACTGGTACTTATTTAATCGACACCGAAAGGATGAAAGGCAAAGTCGACCTCGGTGGAATTTGAACTCAGAACGTAACGGCAGACGAAATACCGCTAAGCATTTCACCCGGCGTGCTAACGATTCTGCCAGCGCGCCGCTTTTTTTATTATTATTATCATTATTATTATTATTATTATTATTATTATTATTATTATTATTATTATTATTA
>NC_068985.1:9238115-9239120 GCF_001194135.2 Octopus bimaculoides
TATATTTGTGTGTCTGTGTTTGTATTTATCACCCACCACCACTTGACAGCCAATGCTAGTGTGTTTATGTCCCCGTAAACTAGCGGTTCGGCAAAACAGACCGATAGAATAAGTACTAGACTTACAAAAATAAATCCTAGGGTCGATTTCTTCGACTAGTATCCTTTAAGGTAGTGCTCCAGCATGACCACAGTCAAATGACTGAAACAAGTAATAAAGAGTTATGTAGTTTCCTTAAAACTGTAATGGGTTTTGAATGGTTTGCTATGGGTCAGGATGCCATTTTTTGATGCCCTCGCACCCTCTGGTTTTAGAAGCTGGTTACGGTATTGCTTGCGCGATTGAGTTCGCCAGTAGTGGTAGTAGTAGTATGAGGAAGGTTGGAGGCGCAATGGCCCAATGGATAGGGCAGCGGACTCGCAGTCGTAGGATCGCGGTTTTGATTCCCTGACCGGACGTTGTGAGTGTTTATTGAGCGAAGACACTTAAAGCTCCATGAGGCTCCGGCAGGAGGTGGTGGCGAACCTTGATGTACTCTTTCACTACAACTTTCTCTCACTCTTTCTTCCTGTTTCTATTGTACCTGTATTTCAAAAGGGTCAGCCTTTTCACACTCTGTATAACGCTGAATCTCCCCGAGAACTACATTAAGTGTACTCGTGTCTGTGGAGTACTCAGCCACTTGCACGTTAATTTCACGAGCAGGCTATTCCGTTGATCGGATCAGCTGGAACCCACGTCGTCGCAAACGACGGAGTGCCATAGTAGTAATACAGAGGAAGGATATTGTGTTGCTGGTAATAGTGTATTCATTCAGGGAAGGGTGTGTCATGCTGTTCAGGCTGGGAGGTGGGGTAGCTGATACAGTTAGATAGTATTTCGGTGGTGTACAGGTGGGTGGTCATGTGGATGGTTATTGCTGGTATTGCGGGCGAGTGCAGTTATCAGCGGTGGAAATGATAGTACCATGCTTGCGGCGGCAGCAGCGGCGGCAGCAGCGGCGGC
>NC_068985.1:9240475-9246700 GCF_001194135.2 Octopus bimaculoides
TGTGTGTGTGTGTGTGTGTGTGTGTGTGTGTGTGTGTGTGTGTGTGTAATAGCCGATGGTTTGGGAAAACAACAATTCCGATGACCGCCGAGGAATGCAAGAATGAAATCGTAATTTCACAGCAGACTTTAAAGGTTTATTGCTCCTCCCGCCATTTAGCCAAACTCTAAACATTGTCGTAGTTCAGTGTGGAGTTTATTAGGAAACTAATGCTAAACTGTATTTAATAAAGTCACCAACTAGTTAACTAAATTTGTTTTTTCTTGTGATTTTCCGTTTCTCTTGGTTTATACTGTGAAAGGCCTATAATTACGTGCTACCACACACACACACACGCGCGCACGCACGCGCACGCACGCACGCAAGCATCTATGTGGTAGGGTAATATATTATGCGCAACACAGCGGGAATCCGAAGGATTAAAATAAATATACATTGTCGAAAGCGTGGTCGTGAGAGAAATAAGAAAGAAAACATATTCTTTCTGTGATTTTCGTATACAAAATAAAGAGACGCGGAGTCTTCTAATGGACCGTTTTTACAATATTTTGATGGCGCGTCAGAGAAGACGTGCAGTTTTCTTCCCTACTCAAAAGCACAGAGTATCGAAATATGTAAACTAAACCACCCACCAGTGTGATAGCCTGATTCATTACTGCTTTATATAGTAGCTGGATAAATCATACTTTAGACTGGGGAGGGAGACCGCGTGTGTCCATCAGAATATTCACCCCGCTTCATTCTTGCACATCAAAATCATAAGAGTATTACGTTTGTATTCCTATTTCTTTTACTGTTTTCCTTTCTGTTTGATATATATACATATGTGTATGTGTCTCTGCGTGCACACACACACACACACACACACACACACACACACACACACACACATACACATATATATTGCTGAAAAATCTGTCGACGGCCAGCCATGAAACTCGAATTCACATCCTAGTGAGTACGCGTCTAGTGCTTTACCATTAAGCTAAGTATATGAAATGTAGGATATATAAATCTAGCTTTATAAGCCACTATCGTACGTTAAATTCAACTTACCTTGAAAGTCAACAAAGTTTGCTTTAGAAGCATTGAGATGTTTTGAAAAATACAGATAAGGAAATAATTTTATTCCCAAACGTAAGTTGAATTTAACGTACGATAGCGTCTTATAAAGCTAGATTTATATATCCTAAATTTGCAGAAGAATTTGTCGTTGGGTCAGTTTAGCTTACTGGTAAAGCATTTGACGCGTAATCACAGGAATGTGAGCTCGAGTCTCATGGCTGGCTGCCGACAGATTTTTCTGTAAAATATGGGTAGTTTATCCTGTTCATGTTATATTATTAGCATTATCCTGCATTTGAGAATAAAATTATTTCCTTATCTTTCAATACATCTCAACGCTTCTAAAGCAAACTTTGTTTGTTGACTTTCAACGTAAGTTGAATTTAACACACACACACACACACATATATACATATATATATATATATATATATATATACAAAATATGGGGGTTTAGTTCACAAGTGATCTAAACGATTAGGTACGCTAGTGCTGTAACGGATTACTAGGTCTCCAAGGTTGTAGCCGAGACGGTAGTTATAGAGCCATTGCAGATTCTGATATAGCAGATATATAATTGTTAAAGAGGACAACAAACGTTGAGACAAGGCAAGCATCATATCATATACATTATTATTAGTGGAAAAAAAATTCAAAGTCTTACAGCTGTTTCTGGGATATCCCAGAGTATGAGATATTCATACGTTTCTAAAAAAACGTTTCTATAGAAGTGGTCAAAGACTGATCGTGGGAATCGAACCCACATCTCCTGAAAACAAGACAGGATTTCTACTATTGGATCAAACAATCCTTCGAATTTCTCTCTCCATGTTAAAAACTTATTCTTACCAGCAGGTATTGTATATTGTTGACCGCAGAAGAATTCACAAACTTCGAGAGAACCTCGAGCTGCTACCTCGACACCATTGAATATACATTTTATTGAAATTTTGTCCTCACCTGAGCCTCATATTAATTTGCTACTCGGCTGTAAAAGTTTTCCGGCAGAAATAACTTAACTTCAGATTTGGTTTAAGGCTGTAGATACAGAAAATGACCCTTTTCTTCACCTCAAAAATCCAATGCAAAGATAACCTACTAAAGATAGTTATTGGAACGTCAAATCTTCCAGAATATTGCCTTGTTTTTCTGATAGACTTCTTTAATCTTTCAGTAAATATTCATACAAATTAATTTATATACCGATACACACACACGTGTACAAACATACATTCACGCTGATACAGACACACATGTACACGACACAACTGCTACGCAAATATTATTGCATGTCTCTTGTGTACTTTCAGCTAATCGGGAGTATTTATGGTGATTTGCTGGTTTGATTACACAGTTTGATTACACAGTTTGTCTATTCAGTCAGATAAAGCATCCGGGAGAGGAAGGATCGCTTTTGAATAGCAAGTGCATTTGAATTAGCACTGTACGACACGATAACAGCGTCGCCTCTTAAATACAACGAACTCCATGACCCAAATAGGACACAAGCCTAGTTGCCATGCTTTGCTGCTCTTGCAAAAAGAAAAGACGGTGGACCTTGATAATGAATGAAAGACGTATAACAGGTTTTACTTATAGAAATAATACATTTCTAAATCTCTCAGAGAGATTTATGCAGTAGTGATACGATGAAGTGGTTGTATGCTGTCAACTTAATGTGACAGTTCCCTGAAGGGAATAACACTACTGTTGGTTAGACCTAGGAAGCTGCACCGCTTCCTGTCGGCCTTTCCTGTGTCCTTATGTTTACAAGGGGGAGACAAGCACCTCCACCCAGCTAAGCCTGCATCCAGAGACATGTTTCTGAGACATGTTTCTGATGACGAGCAAAGACTCAAAAACATGTCCCTGGACGCAGGCTTAGCTGGTTGGAGGTGCTTGTCTCCCCCTTGTAAACATAAGGTCACAGGAAATGTGTCAAGGCCGACAGGAAGCGGTGCAGCTTCCTAGTACTTAATTTATGGACCCGAAAGGATGAAAGGCAAAGTCGACCTCGGCAGAATTTGAACTCAGAACGTAAACACAGACGAAATACCGCTTAGCATTTCGCTCGGCGTGCTAACGTTTTTTATTTTTTTATTGCCCACAAGGGGTTAAACATAGAGGGTACAAACAAGGACAGACAAAGGGATTAAGTCGATTACATCGACCTCAGTGCGTAACTGGTACTTAATTTATCGACCCCAAAAGGACGAAGGGCAAAGTCGACCTCGGCGGAATTTGAACTCAGAACGTAACGGCAGACGAAATACCTATTTCGTTATTGCCCACAAGGGGCTAAACATAGAGGGAACAAACAAGAACAGACGAACGGATTAAGTCGATTACATCGACCCCAGTGCGTAACTGGTACTTAATTTATCGACCCCGAAAGGATGAAAAGCAAAGTCGACCTCGGCAGAATTTGAACTCAGAACGTAACGGCAGACGAAATACTGCTAAGCATTTCGCCCGGCGTGATAAAGTTTCCGCCATCTCGCCGCCTTCGAAAACTTACATATTAAGATGGATTTTATAAAAAGAATGGAATTTTCAGACAGAATTGTCAACTGGGCCAAACCTGTAACAAACAGATGAATATAGTTTTTATTTTATTTTATTTTGCATTCATAGACTCCATAAAGACTACAAAAAGAGGGGATTACATTTAGTAGGGATAATTATAGATACAAAACAGCAAAGTGATAAGAATCAATTAGAATCTTTGCTTGAGATTATTAATTTCTATGGACGATCGTATTTCAGACAGTATATCGCCATTTGCATTACTTTGCAAACACGTAGTCCATTTTCATGAGATATTCAGCAACGATAGGCATTGGAATATATAATCTGATGCCATTTAAAGAAGTTACCTGATACAAAAAAATGGAAGAGAGAAGTCCATATCAACAATATAGCCACGAGATGGCCATCTTGAATTAAAGTTCTCGAGAGTATTAACCTTAACTGAAATTGTAGCTTACCAACAGCAACATTTGCACGTAGCATGACATGACCTCACAGATGACAGCTTTTAATTATCAAACATCTAACGTAAATGGATCTAAAATATCAAACGATGACGCATTACCTCGATTAGAATATATTAATGAAGCAGGATAGGTTGAACGTGATGATGATGATGATGATGATGATGATGATGACGATGATGATGATGATTATGACGATGATGATAATGACGATGTTGATGATAATGACGACGATGATGATGATGATGATGACGATGATGATGATGATGATGATGACGATGATGATGATGATGATGATGATGAGTTTATCATCCATCTTGTGACTAATCTTATAAACGCAGAATATGAAGTTTGAGATAGCCAGCAGTATCAATTTTATCTGAAATATGAAAAAAGATATCTAATTATAATAGGAGTGATTGTTGTTGTTGCTGTTGTTGTTGTTGCTGTTGTTGGTGTTGTTGTTGAAAGACCATTTAAGGTAATGAAAAATATTCCGACTGCTAATTATTGTTTCTTATTCAATGAAGATTTAATTGTTCCACCAACCTAATAAGACTAACATAGGTTGGTGCATAATTATTGCGGCTTATTTTCAATAAATTTTTATCAACAAAAACAATAACAACATTTAACAAAAATATCTTTAAATGATTATTCCGGACCATATTCACCATCTACTTCAATTCCTGCTTCCCATTTGCTTGGCAGACGGTCGGAATAATCACCAAAAGATGTTTCTGTTACATGTTGTTATTGTTTTTATTGAATAAAACTTATTGAAAAAAAACACAATAGTTACGCACCAAGAAGATTATCACTACATGGATTATGTAGATTTATCACTACATGGATTATGTAGATTTATAAGTGAACGTTAGCAAAGAATAGTTTGAACCAATTGCTTGAGGATCAATTTACGCAAGATACGAAAGATGTCGAACGTCTACCGAAATACAACCGTTCTCACTCGATGCACACTTAGTCAATAGAAATCAAAGCATAGGTAATTATGCATATGGATCGTGCTTAGAATTTCGGAAGCGCGGTTTGTATACGTTTCATATACGTTTTGGACAATCAGACTTAATGATTTCTAGGAGAAGTGGACAAGCAAAGGATTCAAAAACCAATTGCAGAAGGAGTATTACAGAATCAGTCTTGTCTGACAAGGTCAGTGAATTTCGTGATAATCGTTTACTCCTTTATTTGTTTCATTCATTTTTTACTGCGGCCACGCTGGAGCTCCGCCTTTGCGAGCCTAGTACTGAGTGTATCGGGCTCTTTAGCCGAACCGCTAGGGTACGCGGACGTAAACACGCCAGCATCGGTTGTCAAGCAATGGTGGGGGGACAAACACAGACACACACACACGTATGTAATATATATATATATATATATATATATAGGAAAACAAAAAATGGAACAAGAACGTAACAGGCGACATCAAAGCATGCAGTCAATTAGACGATACAAAAAAGGACAGGAAAAACAAGGACGGGTCATTCGGAGCTTCCTATCCTCAGTCGAGTTCCAGATCATCTTTGCAGTTTCGGCCGGTTACACTCGAGAGCGCTCCAATCTGGCCGGCCCCAAGAAAATCTAAGCTGGTAGCACTAGACTCCTTGGAAGAAAGCAAGCAAATGTGTAGGAAAACAAGGACGAAAATAACGGAGAAATGGTAAACAATTACAAATACAAACAACAGGACATTAACAACAGGTGTCTTTCGACTAAGGATGAATTAAGTTAAGCTGGTGTGTGCGGAAGTGAAGGCTTACGGCAGGAACATAAGAGATGAAAGTCATGGGAAGGAATATAAGAGATGCTACACGGACGGTAGTCGAACCAAGAAAGAAAAGTCAGGCTTGACGGAACACCGGTCACGTGGAACGAGAGGAAAGATGTAGGGGCAGAGGGATTGAAGAATTAGGGAAGGACGAGAAAGAGAAAAAAGAAAGGAAAGGGACAGATTGAGGTAAAAGAGGAGGGAAAGTGAGAATGAAGGGAAGGTCGAGAAATGTGAGCGAGGTTTCCATCTACTAAACCCACTCACAAGGCTTTGGTCGGCCCAAACCTATAGAAGAAGACACTTGCCCAAGACTCTACGCAATGGAACTGAACCCGCCTACATATATATATATATATATATATATATATATATATA
>NC_068985.1:9247077-9252839 GCF_001194135.2 Octopus bimaculoides
AGAGAGAGAGAGAGAGAGAGAGAGAGAGAGAGATTCGCGCGCGCGCATATGATGGTATACATATATTACAGTGCCTGTACTAAATTCACTGACAAGACTTTATTTGGCCCGAGGCTATAGTTGAAAACACTTGTCCAAGATTCCCTGCCGTAGGACTGAACTCGGAACCATGTGGTTGGAAAGGAAACTTCTCTCAACACAGCCACGCCTGCGCGTATTAAAAAATATATATTCCACGAAGACAGCATAAAAATATGCGACTCTATATATACACAATCAACGGTCGACAACCTCAAAAGAACGGGACACAACCTCAAACACAATATACCAAGACCGCACACAACGGAAATCAAAAGAAGCAACAATCAAATAAGCCAGGAAACGTCGTATAAATAAATAAAGCTGAGAAAAGCGGAAAACTGACAGATATTTATATATAATATAAACCACAAAACTAACTGTCGAATACAGAACAATTAGAAATATCAACAACAGCTATGTAACATAACAAGCTTTGTTAAAATAATTAAAAAAAACTCAATTAATATAGCCATTCTACAATATTAAGCACACACCCTCATCAAACAGTTCTCAAACATAAGTTGCTGGAAATCTTTTGCGCAACTTAGTGGCACATGTGACAGTCAGTACACAGACTATATTGGTTAGTAAATATATACAAAGATAGATAAATAAATAGACAGACAGACAGACAGACAGACAGATAGATAGATAGATAGATAGATAGATAGATAGATAGATAGATAGATAGATAGATACCTCGGCACGCGTCGGTTACGACGACCAGGGTTCCAGTTGATCCAATCAACGGAATAGCCTGCTCGTGAAATTAACGTGCAAGTGGTTGAGCACTCCACAGACACGTGTACCCTTAACGTAGTTCTCGGTGAGATTCAGCGTGACACAGAGTGGGACAAGGATGGCCCCTTTGAAATACAGGTACAACAGAAACAGGAAGTAAGAGTGAGAGAAAGTTGTGGTGAAGGAGTACAGCAGCGTGTTCCAGAGCTTTAGGTGTTTTCGCTCAATAAACACTCACAACGCCCGGTCTCGGTATCGAAACCGCGATCATATGACTGCGAGTCCGCTGCCCTAACCACTGGGCCATTTCGCCTCCACTGATAGATAGATAGATAGATAGATAGATAGATACATACATACATACATACATACATACATACATACATACATACATACATACGTGCAAAATAAATATATAAATGCAGTGCTGAAAAGTGAAGTGAGCAACATTGTATGAGTTAGCAGTGAGCTCCTCAAGAAACACTCTCTTCCTGAAGATTTCCTATATAGTCCCAAACCAACTGGGCTGTCTTACCTCAGAGAAGATCTGGATGGAAAGCACCCAGCATACAAAAAAAAAAGAGACTATGCATGGGTATGTTGCCCGGAAGCTTCAAGAAGACAGTAGAATTGATACGAAGCGCAGCCTCTCTCGCACACAAGACCACTACAATACATCACACTTTGAAGGCTATGCGTTTGCAATCCAAGAACAGGAGATTGTCACAAAGTACTTAAGTACTTGGTGAACAAGAAAGACAGTGTTGTTCTTGTAATCCCAAGGTGCAACCGCATGTGTAGGCTGTGTTATGTCCCTGTGGAAGACATCACACATGTGATTAGCAGCTGTCCTAAAATGTCGTCACGGTACTACCTCCCTATGCGGCACGATCTTGTCGCTAAAACAATTTACAATGCCATCCGCAAGAAAGACTGTCCTGAAATAAACTTAGAAAATCCCTCTCTTATGGAATACATTCATAAACATAAACTCATGGAATACTGGTGGAATATCCCACCAGTATCAAATGTAAAACTTCTGTCAAATGTAAACATAACAGGCTGGATATTGCTGCTTGGGACAGAGGGGCAAAGGTATGTACCATCATTGAGGTCAGCTGCCCTGCAGATATAAATAGCTCTTTGAAAATCGAAGTAAAAGAGGATATCCATGGACAACTTCTTCGAAACCTCCAGCTTCTATATCCAGACTATGAATTCATATTCATATCAATAATAATTTGAGCACTAGGTTTAAACGAGAATCTGGATAAACTGGGATTTTCAGAAAGAGAAATCGACCGGCTAATTTGTACATTACAAGTATAATTTGTGAGTGGAACAGTAAAAATATGCAAGACTTTTCTTAAGTTCCAAATGTTAATTTGTCAGTGTTAGCTACATCCCAAAGATGGAGCCTTGTATCTTTGTTGGAAACTGGCTCCCTCCGCAGAGTAAGATTTATAATAATCAAAAAATAGGAGATACATACATACATACATGCATATAAGAAGAAAGAGAGGCGGTGAGAAAGTCGCTTATGGCTCAGTCATCAGGGGAAGAGCAACGCTCATGAATATTTGTGCACGCTCAGGTGATGAAGTCAAACTAGGGAGAAAATTAGAGGTATCACGAAAGAATAAACAGACTGTGAGGGGTTATGTCTATCCATTTTCATTCGATGTAGGATCGAACCTGGAACCTGGCGAGAAGATTGCCAAGTTAAATTCAAAACCCCATCCCATAGATAATGTATATGCGTAGGAGTGTGTGTGTGCGCGCGTCAGTGTTTGTGCGTGTATTTGCTATATAAACGTAGTATGGGTCGAGTATAGCAAACACGTTAACATGACACGATTAAATTAAAAGTGTTGCTTTAACTTAAGACCAAACAACGTTGAATAACAAACAAAAGGTGTCAACGACATACATATAGGGAATATTTACATAAACCATTTTTACTTGTAACGTATGTTTGATTAGGTCACCAGCAGGATATATTTCATGAGTCGTTTGAAAGAAGGGGAATTATCTAGCAATGCCATTTTAGACATACATAGAGGCTCAGTCGTAGCTGGGCGGTAGGAAGTTTGTTTTCTAACCATATGGTTCCGGGTTCATTCCCGCTGCGTGGCACCTTAGCCAAGTGACTTTTATTAGAGCTTCGGGCAGACCAAAGCCTTGTGAGAGGGCTTGGTAGATGGAGACTGAAAGAAGCCCATCGTATATTTTGTGTGTATGTGTGTTTGTGTCTTTTGATTCTGTGTTTGCCCTCCACTACTACTTGGCAGTCGGTATTGGTGTCTTTTGAGTTTCCGTAACGCACCGGTTCTGCAAAAAAAAGACCGGTGGAATAAGCATGAGTCAAAATGTACGACAGCTTAAAAAGTCTCCATATGGAATTACAGTCGTGGTGTCAGTTAGATAGCAATTCGAGTTTTCTATTGTTTTTACAGCATATTTTAATACCTGTAAGCTTTCAGACAGTTTCTACAGCTTGATGATACGGTAAAATATGGCGTAGCTCTGTCAACAATGTTTCACGCTATAATAGTGTAATGATATCTATTGATCCCTGGGCTTCCAGATAAATTAGGACAGGGAAGTGGATATTTTCCTGTTCATTTAAATGTCACTTTCCTTGTTTCTAAAAGAATACAGGTGTTGACTGTAACGTCCATTGACATGAGTAGTGAACTCTGTGCAGTTTCTCTGAATACTACTGGGTGTTATAACTGGTGCTTGGTTGACCGCTCTTTTGAAGAAACAAGTTCTCTGAGCGGATACGTGATACAGTTTTCTGGCTCTGTAACGATTCTTTAAGTCCATCGCCCTAACATTTGTTTCAAATTTGGGCTCAAGGCCAACAATTTTGGGGGAGGGGAAAGCCGATTACATAGAACTTGGTTTTCAAATGGTATTTATTTTATCGTCCCCGAAAGAATGAAAAGCAAAGTAGACATCGGTAGAATTTGAATTCAGAGCGCAAAGACGGACGAAATATCACTGAGCACTTTGCCCGACGGTTCTGCCAGCTCACCTCCTTCCATCGCCCTAATATTAATAACAATAATGATTAAACGTAATAACACCACAACAACAACAACAACAACAACAACAACAACAACAACAACAACAACAACAACAACAACAACAACAACAACAACAACAACAACAACAACAACAACAACAACAACAACAACAACAACAACAACAACAACAACAACAACAACAACAACAACGATGATAAAAAATACCTTAGGAATGAGAACCCAGGTTCGAAATTTCCCCAAGACACTTGAAGAAGGCTGGAGGGTATATCAGCCGAAACGTTGTGTTAACAACAAACAAGATGAGGACTAATATCCGTCAAATGTAAATAATGTAAATAATGTAAGTAAATTAATGTTGTGATGTTCATGACATTCCATCCATTCCTAATAAAATGTAACGGCGTAAATCGATTTAGTGTAGAATTTAAAGCTAGATTGCATACTCGGTTTCCATAACATTATGTGACTATTGTAAAAGCGCATGACTTCGTTGTGGGATTCACGATGGTGGGATCGATTCCCGAACGAGTGTTGTGTCCTTAGGCTAGGTACTTTACTTCATATTAAATAAGTACTTTCAGCTAAAAATCAATGAGTCTGCTGAGTAATGATGCCTCGTATTTTATGAGCCGGACATGTTCAAATGCAAAATTTCAGTGGCTCTTGACAGAAACTGTACAATAGATATCGACGATAGTGACAACAACAACAACAACGGCGACATAACTGTAACGATAATAATTTGTGTAGTTACCAATTGTAACGGGTAAGATTGATTAGGTACACAATAATACGAAATGTCGAAGTCGGCAGTTGTGACGATGAAAATTTGTTGTTATAACGACATGTTGCAGGATGCGAAAGATGAACGATGCATGGAGTTTTAAGGAAATATTTATTTACTGTTACGTTACAATACCTTGCCTCGTTGGGCAGGTTATAACATCCGAGAGCATGCGAAAGAAAGATGTGGTAGAATGTTTCTTTGCATAGTTTGGCGTATACGAATTGTTAGTAGCAATCCACAGATAGCGATAGAATGATGTTGTAAGAGAACAGAATTAGAGCTAGTGAGACTTGTTGAGGGACGTTGTCTCACAGTTGCTGAGTAAACTTCATTTCTCCCTCTGGCCAAGGTTCTAGCTGGTCAACCAGACTTCGTTCTCATTGAGTCGTTACCATGAACTCGTTGAGTCGTCACCGACTGGTGATTAACTGTTTTTTTTTTGGGGGGGGGGTTGCTTGGGGCTTCTTGTTTTTATAACTATCCAGAAGAATAGATATATCATTGAGAACAATAGATTTAGTTGGTGGTCTCGTTATCTCTCTTCAAGCTTTTGGTGGAGTAGAAGAGGTTAGAAAGGGTCAAGTGGTGAAGACATTATTTTGGCCTAGCTAAAGGCATCTGGAAAATGTAAAACTGCTGCCAGAGAAAAACCATTGTTCCACCGTGGGAAAAGTTCTGTCGCAGTGTTAATTTAAATGTAGCTATAGTGGATCGAATCCACTTCATGCATGCAAGTTCTACTACATAACTATTGCTGCGTTTGCACACATTGAAGATCTCGATATTACATAATATTGAGGTCTCTTTCTTTTGTTGTCTTACTTTTTCTATCAATATATATGTGTGTGTGTGTGTGTGTGCGTGCGTGCGTGAGTGTGTATATATATATGTGTGTGTGCGTGTATATATATATATGGGTGTGTGTGTGTGTGTGTGTGTGTGTGTGTGTGTGGAGGCGCAATGGCCCAGTGGTTAAGGCAGCGGACTCGCGGTCATAGAATCGCGGTTTCGATTCCCAGACGGGACATTGTGAGTGTTTATTGAGCGAAAACACCTAATGCTCCACGAGGCTCCGGCAGGGGGTGGTGGCGAACCCTGCT
>NC_068985.1:9255086-9256157 GCF_001194135.2 Octopus bimaculoides
ATATATATATATATATATATATATATATATATATATATATATATATACGTATATGTATATATATGCCAGTGGTGTCTCTCTCATGAATGTGAGTCATGTAATGCTATAATGCAATGCCTGAGATATATAAATGACTGTAAAATAACAAGTCATATCACCATATGAACCATTCCTTTTCGTGAGAGACAGCTGCAACAAGGGAATATACATGCCCTATGTACGCCACTTAGGTTATACAACTTGGATTTTAAAAGCTGCACGCCCTCAATTTATGTAGCACGAGATGTCTTACACCCAAACACACACACAAGGTTGCTATCACTTATATATTCTTATACACATATATATAAATGATATACGTATATACACACACACTCATATATATATATATACTACACACATGCATAATATATATATATATAGCTATATATGTATGCATGCATATATTTTCACACATATACACATACTTATACATCCATATATACACATAAATTTCATTTATATGTATGTTTTACAAGCATACAAACAGGACAAACATGGGTATATACATTCACATATACATATATTTTTACATATACATACATTTTTCTTGTACTGAGTGAATATTGTAGCTGTGAAAAACTGATCGAATTTTTTTTTATTATCATGTTATTTTATTTATTTATCTTATTCATGTTTTACTTTTTATAATTTTTATTTATTTTATTTTTATAATTTTTATTATTATTTTTTTTCTTTTTTGCTTTTATTCTACACTTGCTACCCTCGATTCTTGCTACCCTACCTGCTACCCTCGTTTCGAAAACATTAAGTGGGAGGTAACTCCACATGAGTCTCAGTAGAACTTCGAAATCTAAAGAAATATGTTTTATAATGTAATTTTAGATTTTTTTTGTTTTGTTTTTTTTAGGTGAAATTTATTCAGCTATGACACGTGGTCTTTTATATCTGTCCATTTTAGTCACCACCGCAGGGTGTTACAATTAAATATTCACGAAGAAAACTGAAGGAATATGAAATCGATGAAAATTGTTACGTTTCTATATAAACAATCATGTTCTCTCTTTCTTC
>NC_068985.1:9256378-9266400 GCF_001194135.2 Octopus bimaculoides
ATATATATAATATATATGAGATATATGATATATATATTATAAGATATATATATATGAAAAACGATATATATATGATATATATGTATGTATGTATGTATGTATGTATGTATACATACGCTAATATATATAGTAATATATCTGTACTTATATCTACATATTCATACGTATATCTATATTCATGCATACATACATGCATTCATGCAAGCACATATATTGATACACACATATTATATATACGAATAAGCAAATATTTATAAGCCGTTTACTTTATATGCACATACGTATACACACACACACACACACACACACACACACACACACATATATATATATATATATATACAAATACATATACAGTATATATACATACATATATGTAATACATATATATAAATATATATAATACATTAATATAAATATATACATAATACATAAATATATATATATGTATGTATTTATATATACCCATTCTCCAAGGAACACCATGTCTTTTCAAATAGGTAGAAGTGATAGAGCTGATGTCAAGCTTGTGTATAAACCAATTAAGTAAAAAGAAAACAAATGTGAAGAGATCATTAGGCATTTGGCTTCAATAGCTGCATCCCTCCGTGGTCCAGATGGCGGTGCTTAAACGGCGCGGGCAGCAGTAAGATAGTTCTCCCACTGAAGCCATGTCTTTCTGTGTCGAATTCACACAAATAAGTACCTATTTTAGGTAGATTGGATAGAAGCAGATTCATGTAAATACTACATTTTAACTTTTTTTTTTAACCCAAAATCCAGACTTCATCCATAATATGAAAAAAAAAAATTGAAAACATACATACACACATATATATATATATATATATATATATATAAGACACACATATACACACATACATGCTTACATGTATGTAGATACATATGTGCGTTTGTTTGTGTGTAAGTATTTAGTTATCTGTTTAAATGAGGATATATTTAAAATGCTGTCTGATTATGTACAAATGCCTATCCATAAACTTGTATGCTGTGTGTAATTCAACTGTGAATGTGTGCGGAATGTATTTTAGCAGATCCAGTAGGCAGTACTTTACACGCTCTCAGACCAAAGATCCAGTCTTTTACTTGACTCGGAAGCAACATGAGAATATTTGCACGTATATTGGCTAGCCAGTAAGGAACGTAGCGTATCTTTGGTCTCTCTATACACACAGCTTCAGCCATCATCTCAACCACTTCGCTGACATTGCTACGGGCTCGCTTCAAATGCGTCTTAATCGATTTTATGAAACTGTCGAAATATTCTTCGCCATACACGTCGGTGATGTCTTTTGGTGTCTCAGCCCAGCACTTCCTGTTCTTATCTTCAATGCTGTCTTCGTTTACAATTGGAGTTCTGCAAAGTTAATAATAATAATAATAATAATAATAATAATAATAATAATAATTAAGAAGGTCGGGCTTGTGTAGGATGAAAGATTGCAAAGATAAAGCACTGTATAAGCAATTGAAAACGAATGAAACTGAAAATAGGTGGGTAAAGAAAACAATGCATGGTCAATTTCATAGGGATGCTGAAGATAAGACAGACAGAGAAAAAATATAGCTGTGGATGACTAAAAGAGATTTAAAACCGGAAACGGAGTCTCTAATATGTGCTGCCCAAGTGCAAGCACTAAGAACAAACTACATAAAATACAGAAAAGACAACACATCGTTCAACATCCTTAAACATACTTTATTCAAGGATCATTTGAGCTGAATGGGCTACTCAACATGAAGAAAATTCTAACTGGGCTTCACCTGCAAGGTCATGCCCTGTTTATCGTGATGCGTCACCATGTCACGCACATATGGTTGTGATGCATGTGCATCAGACGAGTAATCATGATGGGTATACTGGGCTTCGTACATTTTACCCCAGTGTCACTTTGATGGCATGCACTGCTCTCTCACTCAATCATAATAATCCTTTCAATTAAAGGCACAAGGCCTGAAATTTTATAGGAAGGGACTAGTCGATTTTGCTGACCCCAGTGTTTCACTTATACTTAACTTATCGACTCCTGAAAGATGAAAGGCAAAGTCGACCTCGGTGGAAATTGAACTCAGAACGCAAAGACAGACGAAATATCGCTAAACACCGGGAGATCTAGACCAAAACAAACCCCTAAAAATATAACCGGTTTGTCCGTCTAGCCCTATGCAGCGCTGTTCGACGACATGTACCTGCATATGCAGGTGCCGAGCTGCAAGTCCAAACAATTCTCCTGGTTAATGTTTCTGTCTGTTACCACCTTGTATTTCCTTAGAGCAGTGCCTGTCACCTCGATGTGTCTGGTGTCCGACACCCCTGCGGTGACGTCATCTGTATATGCAAACACGGATCTTCTGCATCTTAGTTCTTACGGAATGCCCCTAGAAACCTTAATTTCCTGACGTAAATGGCTCAAGAGTCAGTACGTACAAAATGGAAGAGATGGTACATCCCTGACGGACTGAATGCATGATGCTGAACGTTTCCGACAGTTGACCATTTACTCTGACCACCGAGCAAATGTCGCTGTACATAGCAGTGAGCTTCTGAAGGTGTGCCCGAAACTAGAACCTTGAAGGGAGCAGCCAAGTATTGATAGTCAACCCTATCGAAGGCTTTCGATAGATGTAAATTGATCGGGGCCCTGCCCATGTCGAGCTCTTTACCAACGTTCTTATAATGTACTGCATGAGGGGTAGAGGTTGTCATGGATAGACCTGTTTGGGATGTCTTATCTGCGAATTACTGACAAGACCATCAATGACAAGTTTTGATCGACACCTTCCTTGAAAATTTCTGGAACTCTGCATTTAACAGTTATGGGCATAATATTATCAAAGTTGTCTCCCTTGTTCAGGTCCTTTCTGAACAACACTACTACACCACAGCTCACATGGCTAGGATTTTTTTTTCGTTTACTGCCAAATGAAGTAGACGTTTACCAAACGATCACCGAACAATTTCTGGCATATGAAAGTAAGGCTAGTAAGGGCAAACCATTCAAGCAAACCATCCAACTCAGGTGACTACTGTACGCAGCCAGCCAACGTTCCTGTATTTCATTCATAACCCCAGTAGACAGCCAAGGAAAGCAATCGAGGTAGGTTGTAAAACTTACCGCTATATCCACCACACTATACGCCCCGAACAGTTGGGCAAAGTGCCATAGAAAAGCTGCACACATTTGTTTTGAGCAGAGTGCCATGTGTCCATCTCCGCCCACAAGACCGTATTATGCTGTTAATGTCACGTTGTTCCTCTGTCACTCGTGTGCGTCAAATGGTTTTCATGACTTCAAGTATGAAAGCACATTCCTGAAGAAGGGCCACCTCGAATATAGGTTTCAAACTTTGGGATAAGGCTAGCAATTTTAGGGGGAGGTTAGGGGTGTAAGTCGATTACATCATCCCCTGTGCTCAGCTGGTACCTATTTTATCGTCTCCCAAAGGATGAAAAATAAAGTCGGCCTCAGCGGAACTTGAACTCAGAACGTAACGACGGACGAAATATTGCTAAGCATTTTGCCCTGCGTACTCAACAATTCTGCCAGCTCACTGCCTTAGGAAACCTCAAACATTATCAGAAAATTAATCAAAATCAAATATAATGCTAAATGTGACAGTTTGAAATGGCTATCATGTTTCTTCAACAGTGAAATCATTGAATTATAAAGGTATTTATAATTATTTCTGAATTTATTCATTCCCCTCCTTTCAAATGGTTCATAAGTTTATACGTACTTGTATAGTCCTGGCTCAACGGTTATAACTTTAATTTCAAATTTGTTCATCTCTTGTCGCAATCCATCTGAGAAGGCAATGCATGCAACTTTGGACATAGAGTACGCCGAGAATGCTGGCAGCGTGAATCGACCTGTTGTTAAATAAAATACAACAATAAATTACATAATTAAAAGTAATAGATATTTCTAAACTACAATAGTTTTCTCTCTGTTCCTTCATTGTCTGATTATATGGTTTTAGTTTTACTTTCAGTCCCACAATGCAACACCTTAGTAAAGTGTTATCGACAAAAAACTTGAACCAAAAGATGTCTTCTGAATAAAATTTGATAAACAGAACGTGTTCAGAGCGACCAAGCTGTTTCTATTCCTGGGTGCTAGATTTAATCCGTTGACCCGTTTCATGCCACCACTTGGCCCATGGATAACATTTAACGGAATTTATTCTGACGTAAGAATTCGAGAAAAGTCTCCAGTGTAAGGACAACATCCTCTTTGATTCACCAGTTTTGGAGGTCCTCCAAATCAGTAACGTGTGTTGGCCTTCTTCCTCTGATTAAGGTATTAACAATTAAATAAAGCGCGATTACTTGAGACTTAACGCTATGGTATAGAGGCAACAAAATGGCTACTATGCGGAAGTTATGAAGACAGTTCAGGAAGCAAATATTGAAGAGCTCATTAGAAATACTTATGTGAAGAAGAACTGTGCGTTGAGAAAAAGACTATTTTAGTCTCTGGTTGATATTATTTTAGTTATTCTGGCAAGTGCAAAAGACAATTCCTGAGTATTTCGTTTTTATTTGAACGAAAAATATCAGACTTTACTCTAATTAGAATTTAAGCTTCACTGAAGAGGTTTAACAAGATGAAGAAAATGACCAGAGTTGACTCACATAACTGCAGAAATAATTAAAATAACACCAGTCATTGACTTATTGCGTCTTTTTCTCAACGCTTAATTATTTGTTATTAACTTTTTACTGCTGCACTAAATATATTAGCATTAACTTAACTATTATTAACCATGGAGCTGCCATTTCTAAGTAATACTGTTCTAAAATATGACGTTGAAGGATAACGTAATGTCACTCTTTTGGGTGGCAGATCAACATTCATATCGTATTACAAGCAACAGTTTTCAGACTGAACATCTCAGTTATTGCTGCTGCTGCTGCTGCTGCTGCTGCTGCTGCTGCTGCTGCTGCTGTTGTTGTTGGTATCGTTCTTGTTGTTGTTGTTGTTGTTGTTGTTGTTTAGCTTCAGGTCAGTTATGATCAAGTGTCTTCATGACCAAAACTGTTCCAACAGTCGACGTTACTTCTTTATTTCAGGTATATGATATCTAAAACTACGATGATAGAGGATTAATAATGATTGACTTAGTTGATAATTCTAGAAGACCAGGCGATTGCTTCCGAGCTCCTTTGTGGACTTAGTTAGTCGATTTATAACAAACAAGGGGTCTAATTTTACTTTTTATGACTGGGAGAAATTTTACCGCTAATTCTAGCATGTCGAGGGACCTAGTATAAGATTGCATCGAGTCATTTGCAGAAGAGTTACAGCTTAGTCCTAAGTTAGCTCTTATCAAGCAGACCAATGGTCAAAGATTTCCCAGTCAAGATAATTCCATCTTTTGCAGATAGATACCTGCATTATCCAGTGTCATTTACTTTTTCACTACGAGACAGAAATATGATTTGAAGGACATTTAGCTGTAGATTTTAACAGGTCGAGCGAAACCACATACATGATTTTTCTTTGACTCTACTTAAGAGAAATAAGAGGAAATGATTAGATTCCTCTACTTACCTGCAAGACTGGCCACATTGACCACTCTGCCTTTTGATTCACGAAGTAAGGGCAAGAAAGCTTTCGTCACACGAACCATTCCCATTACGTTAACGTTCATGATATGCTGGAACTGGCTCACGGCACACCATTCAATTTCTGATATTTCAGCAATTCCAGCGTTATTCACAAGAGCCCACAGCACTGCATTTTGGTTTCAGAAATGAAATGAAAAGAAAAACAGAAAAGAGAAAAATAAACACCATATATATATATATAAGATCAGTCATGTGTATTCAATCTTGAAGGATTGCTTCGAAACACAAGGCATGATATATGAATATGCAAAGTTAGTGTCTCCACAGCATGAAACTCTTATATTTAAATACTGTGAATATTAAATTATATTCATCTCTCACTGGAGAGATTACATTTTTTTGTTGATCCTGCTATTATTGGAACAGTAATCTATTTATCTATCTATCTATGGATACCCTTTACCGATCGGTCGGTCGGTCGGTAGATAGATAGATAGATAGATAGATAGATAACTGTTCCACTATTAGAAAGGTCAACAAAACGTACTCTATTCAGTGAGAGATAAATATCATTTAATATACACGCCTCTGTATGTGTGTGTGTGTGTGTGTGTGTGTGTGTGTGTGTGTGTGTAAAGCAAAACAAAATAGGAGTTTATATAAATATCGTATTTAAAATCTGTTCTACTTGGCTTCTTCTGTATACTCTCTGACCTCAAAAGCTAGGGACTCCAACCAAATAAAACTCAGGCTACGGTACGTGTCCTTCTTAATTTCTCTTTGTATCTATTGGAATACACACGGAGTTGTAATACTAGTCATTTTGCGTATGATTTAGATTTAAATGGTATTACATGCACAAACGCGTGCACACAAACACACATACATACATACATACATACATCGTGAGGCACAATGGCCCAGTGGCCTCGTGGTCGTAGGATCACAGTCGTAGGATCAGTGGTCTGGTGGTCGTAGGATCACGGTTTCGATTCCCAGATCGGGCGTTGTGAGTGTTTATTGAGTGAAAACACCTAAAGCTTCAAGAAGTTCCGGCAGGGGATGGTGGCGAACCCTGCTGTATTCTTTCACAACTTTCTCTCACTCTTACTTCCTGTTTCTGTTGTGCCTGTAATTCAAAGGGTCAGCCTTGTCACACTGTGTCACGCTGAATCTCCCCGAGAACTACGTTAAGAGTACACGTGTCTGTGGAGTGCTCAGCCACTTGTACGTTAATTTCATGAGCAGACTGTTCTGTTGATCGGATCAACTGGAACCCTCGTCGTCGTAACCGACGGAGTGTCACATCCATACATTTATGACAGCTGCAGAAAACGCATGTGCAGGAAGTGAACGGGAACGAGTAGACATCTCTGATGAGGCGTTTATAAAGAACGAAGCAAATCAGATAATTTTTCTGGCTACAAACAAAAGAAAAACGAGCCATCGAGAAAGAACTCGAGATGCTTGCTCACCTTGTTAAAAAAAAGCAGCAATGTTACATCTTGTCACACCTTTCTGTCATACAAAAAAAACGAAGGACGCTTTATAGAATGTTGTTCTTGACATAACACCAAATGAGATGGTCGCGACAGGAGCACCGAAATATAGCTAAGCTGCAACAACAGGAGCAGGGACTAAATTCCCGAGGGGTGACATTCCGGATAAGAAAAAATGTGCATAGTCTGTGTGAAGACATAATATGAATAACGACAGGAGAAATGGCGGTGAGTTACGAGAATCTTAGTTGACGGAGTTGGCAGACAGTCAGCGTGGTTTAGAACATCAACAAAACCGAAGAATAGACAAAATTATACGTCCTCAGACTTTGAAATGGGTTACATGCACACACGCACAATCACACACTGATACATATGGTGAACGAGGAGGAGGGGAATATACAACACAATCTACATATATTGTACATATTGAGTATGTGGTCTCTTCAAATTGAATATTTATTTCGTAACTCGAGTTTCCAAAAAGAACTGAGAGAAGGAGTGAAGAAAAGAGTGACGAAGGGACGAGGAAACCTCTGTCAACTGGCCGTCGTTGCATAATCATCTCTCTGCAATTTTCCTACTCTCTGACTCTTTAATTTTTATAAATAATAAAGCAAATAATGAACCCATTTTTATTTTACTTTTTCAAGATCGTTCATTGAAAATGTTTTTTAAACATCAATCGTCTATTTTTAAAAATAAACGGATAGTCTCGTATATTTTAGTTTCATTTCATTTATCGTTTAAATTAAGACCATTACCTTCGGGTTGTGTACAGCTATTAATAGAATAATTATAGACAGCAAAGGATGCGAACTTGAGAAACGAAAATAGATTGTTTTGATATGAAAGCCTTATTAAAAATACTGAAAGTATACACACATCCTCTTTGCTCTAGATGTCAAAACCTACGCACTGGATGGAAAATAGTTTTTCTATATTCGGTTAAAAGCCTATCGAATACAATTACGGAAGCTGCACTTAAAATCATCTCAATGAGAAGAGTACAAAAATTTAAAAGCTGCGTACACAAGAAACTTCTGACATTATTCTTCCTTAAAAAGGCAGTAAAATACGGACTGGACCATTGAAGCTTTCTTTCATTACAAATATCTCGTAAATGGAGCTAGGTTTCATTCACGTGCGTTATAATCCTTTCTACTATAGGCACAAGGCCTGAAATTTTGGGAGAGTGGTTTAGTCGATTACATCGACCCAGTGCTTAACTGGTATTTTTTCATTGATCTTCAAGGAAATGAAAGGCAAAGTTGACTTCGACAGAATTTGAACTCAGAATATCGAGGCAGAAGAAACACCGCTTAGCATTTTGTCTTGCCTGCTAACGATGTTGCTAACTCGCCGCTTTGATGTAACTAAATATTGCTATCGAATTTTTGTAGGAGGTCAGTAGTTTCTGAGGAGAGGGTCAAGTCGATTACATCGACCCCAGTGTTCGACTACTACTTTTTTTTTTTCAGCGATCCCTCGAAAGTATGAAAGGCAAATTTCACTTCGGCTGAATTTGAACTCAGAGCGTGGTCGATAGAAGACATTCATCGATACCGACCCCAACATTTAACTGGTTTTTTATTTAGTCAATTCTAGAATGATGAACAGCAAAGTCAACCCTAGCGGGATTTGAACACAGTTTGTGAAGAGAAATTATTAAACACCTCTGCATATGCTCTATCCGTATGCCTCTCAGTTAGGCTGCGTTTTGAATCTGGACATTGCACCTGGTCATTCGAACTTACTACCAACGAGCCAGCGAGGAGGCACAATATATATCCACTATATATTTGCTCAATCTGTCAGAAATAGCAGCCAAAGCTACCTCGAAATACGTCCTACAATAGTATAAGCTGGATACATCGAATAACGAAGTACTGGATAAACAAAAGATCGGCGTGGTTATAACTAAAACGAATTACGTATTGGACAAAAGATCTCAGTCACAGATGAATTTTGGTCTAAACAATAGTTGTTTGTTCCTTCTCGAGCCATGCCTGGCTCATAAGGCGGGTTTCCCGGTTTCATTGGCGTATAGGTTCCCCACCTGGACGGGACGTCGGTCCGTTGCAGATGAGCTGCTAGATGCAGGAGGAAAGAGTGAGAGAAAATTATGGCGAAAGAGTCAGCAGAAGTTCGCCATTACCTTCTGCCGGGGGCTGGTGGAGCTTAGGTGTTTCGCTCATAAACACACACACCGCCCGGTCTGAGATTCGAACCCGCGATACATCGACCGCGAGTCCGCTGCTATAACGACTAGGCCTCCCTAAACAACAGTAATGACAGCATATTATTATGTGCCAGACGTGTAAGAGCTGAATCGAGGTAACTTCCACACCAAACCAACGGTGAAAACCGATCTATGGATTAATGCACGACCCAAAAATACGTAGTCTCTCCAACAAGGGACTTCCTTGTATAAGACGTATTCAAAAACGCTAGCATGTAGGATCCAAGCCAGGAATATGTAACAGCCTAATTGGTCTCTTAATTACACGGCAGCGCCTGCACGAGAAGACAGCATATTTAGAGGATCTTCAAGTACTTTCGTTAGTTCTTCAAAACATGATTGTGTATATTGTTGCAGTTTACTGGCATTCGACTAATACGACTCACAAAATAAATGTTGATTTGGAAGCAATTATTATAATTGCCTTTTTAATTAAATCCATCCTAATTAATACTTAACTGATGTAGCAATGGTGTCATAGTATTTCCGCTGTGATGAAATATATAAATATAAAGAACACACGTATAGACGTGTATATATATATGTATAATGAACTTCTAAATCTCTCAGAGAGACTTAAGCAGTAGTGATGCGATAAAGTAGTTGTATACTGCCAACTTAACGTGACAGTCCCAATAAGTATATTCCCTTATTGGGACTGTCACGTTAAGTTGGCAGTATACAACTA
>NC_068985.1:9266917-9268244 GCF_001194135.2 Octopus bimaculoides
TGTGTGTGTGTGTGTGTGTGTGTGTGTGTGTGTGTGTGTGTGTGTGTGTGTGTGTGTGTGTGTGTGTGTGTGTGTGTGTGTGTGTTTGTAAATATGTATGTATGTATATCATATGTACATACATAAATATTTAGCCTGCTTAGTGAGAGTGGCTTTTAGACATCCTGCAGAATAAATACATGACCTCTAAAAGAAGGGATGAACACAGGATCAAAGGCCATCCCGTTACATGAGGTGTGTGTGTGTGTGTGTGTGTGTGTGTCTACACGACTGTATATTCAAGCAGTACTACAACGGACTACAACAGACCTCCATACTCTTTTATATTCCGGACGATCGCATAAGCATTTAGATCGCAGCTACTCCGTATGTGTTTTACTGTTATGAACTAACACTTGTGCTGCAATAAATATTGCATTTATTTCAGAACTAATTCATATTCCATTTAACCTCGAAGAGACGGGTATCCCAAGCTGTTTACTGATACCAAATGTACTATATACTGACAACACACCATCACTACATACAAAACACCAATTTCCATAGACTTTACTGTGTGCTTTTTTCGTGACACCAGCACAAGTGTGATCGCGCTGCAGCTCGCAAGGTTGTTGTCCCCACTAAGTGAGGATACATTACAGAGAAAAGCGGCTTTGTGCAGGGATGTGAGGCTAAAATATGAGAAGGAGCCAGAATTGAACATGTGTTTGTTGTAGAGAAGCTACATGGCAACATATATTATAGAAGGGAAGGTAGGAATAATCGAGGATTGGGCTGAAAAGAGGGATGAAATAGAGGTGAGGAGGTATCAGCAAGGCGATGAGAGGTTAAAGTATGAGAGAAGGGACCGTTAACTAGAATAACATTATGCATCTATCCTTGATCTTTTCTGCAGAGGATTCTTTAAAATACTTTCGATCTGTCCTTCAACTCTTCTAAGACCTAATTCATAGATCATTAAATCAAGCCAGGTACTTTACGAGTACTTACTTTCATCAACCGTAAAATGATGATTGGCAAAACTGGTCACCATACCTGCAGCTATTCAGGCCGAGCATCAACGGCATCCGCCTCTTTACTCTGTGAGAACCCGCAATAATTATGGACACTATCGCTCTTCTCTTGATTAAGTTCTGAACACAAAAAGACATGACTGCGCAGAAGTGGCTGCGTGGTAAGAAGCTTACTTTCCGACCACATGGTTCCGGGTTCAGTCCCACTGCGTAGCACATTGGGCAAGTGTCTTCTACTATAGCTTCGGGCTGACCAAAGCCTTGTGAGTGGACTTGATAGACGGAAACTGAAAGAATCCCATCGTATATATATA
>NC_068985.1:9268762-9269860 GCF_001194135.2 Octopus bimaculoides
CAGGTGTCTTGGGGAAATTTCGAACCTGGGTTCTCATTCCTAAGGTATTTTTCGATATTATTATTATTATTATTATTATTATTATTATTATATGCCCACGGGCATATGGCGTAGTGGTTAAGAGCGCGGGCTACTAACCCCAAGATTCCGACTTCGATTCCAAGCAGTGACCTGAATAATAATAATAATAATAATAATAATAATAATAATAATAATAACAACAACATCGAAAAATACCTTAGGAATGAGAACCCAGGTTTGAAATTTCTCCAAGACATTTGATGAAGGCTGGAGGGTATATCAGCCGAAACGTTATGTTAACAACAAACAAGTTGAGGACGAATATCCATCAAATGTAAATAATGGAAATAATGTACATAATTCTTCATCTCTTAAATATAGAAATGTAAACGCTTTCATTTCAATAATCGAGAATTTCCAAAAACAAAAAAACAAAAACATTTGCGTGACCGAATGTGTGTTTGTACTCACTGTTAGGCCCAAGATCGCTCTTCACATCTTTCACGGCTTTTTGTAACTGTTCATCACTGACAACATCTAGTTGTATTACTTTGCTCTTCGATGACATCTTTTCTCGCAACATGTTAGCGCCAGTTCCATTCGCAAAAAGACAACAAGCATACACAGAGAAGCCTTTCAGATCTAATTTCACTGCCAGTTCATGGCCAAATCCAGTATCACAACCTGTAACAGAAGTGGAAAAATATTTCTTTATAGTAGAGATAACTTTAAAAGTGACTTAATAGCACTGCTAACACACGTAGGACACATAACTGACTTAGAAGCCTTTAAAATACATGGTAATATATTATATGGTTGTCTACCCACCCAAAAAACACCGTTGTTTACATTTTTTCGACACCCCACTCCCCACTTTCGGCTACGGGGAATACGAATCTGCAAAAAGATTGGCAAAAATCGGCATTTAAAAATTAACACCCCCACCCTCATTTCCTTCATTTTTTACTTTTTTCAGAATTTTTTTTTCAAAATATGCAGAAAAATGCGGAGATTATGATTCTGAGAAAAAATTCCAAAAATTTTTATAAAATTTTTTTTAAGAATTTTTTTTTTTTT
>NC_068985.1:9269990-9273026 GCF_001194135.2 Octopus bimaculoides
CAAAACATTTCTGTAGTTACGGTTAGGGTTTTAGTTTTATGGTTAGGATTAGGAGGATAGGGTTTTAGGGGTTAGGGTTAGTGTTGGAGAAAAAAACAAAATTTAAGAGTTTGGGGAGGAAGGGAGAGGGGGGAAATTTTCACATTGCCGATTTTTAGCAATTTTCCGGAACCTCTGTATCCGAAAACGGGGGCTTTTGGCAAAAAAAAAAATTTTTAATAAACAAATTTACGAGAAAATGTGTGGGAGACGGGAGAAAGTCTTTCCCAAAGGGGCTAATGTAGTTTCGCACCTCTCCTTGAAAAATGCATTTTTTTTTTTAAATGTTTTTCGTATCCCTACGTTTTAGATATCGAGATTACGAATATGCAAAAAAGTTTTTCTTATTTCACCCCCACACCTCTTAGTACCACCACCACCACCACCCCATTTAAATTTTTTATTATCTTTTTTTACTTATTCGTAATCTCCGACATCTAAAACGTAGGGATCCGAAAAATGTTTTTCGAAAGAACGCATTTTTCAAGGAGAGGTGCATTAACCCCAAAACGAAATATGGTGTCCCTATCAACAATTAATAGGTATGTACCAGTTGATATAAAACTAGTATGCAAGAAGAAGAAGAAGAGGAATGTACCGACATCTCGAAATGATGAAATGCAAAGTTGACCTCAGCAGGATTTGAACTCATTTTTTTAAAACTGCCAAGCTCATCTAGATTCTTTATAACTAGACCCAAAATTCCTCGAACGTTCATATTTCCGTAAACGTCAGTAATTCCAAGAAATCTTTTGACAAATTTATTCATTTCTTTGAAAGATGAAAGATAAGAGACAACCGGCTTACGTCAGAATCTTCGCTTATTAAAAATGTCAACAAATATGCACTCCTTAATCTCCAAAATATTTTAGTCCGACTTTGGCTTTCATTCTTTCGGGGTCGATAAATTATGTACCAGTTACATACTGGGGTCGATCTAATCGACTGGCCCCCTCCCCAAAATTTTCAGGCCTTGTACCTAGAGTAGAACAGAATATATATTTTAATAAAAGAGATATTCATGCACACATGCATACAGACAGAGAGACAGACGGACGGACAGCGTTTCTATTTGGAAATGCTAGATTTGATCAACAACGCAATTTATTAGAAATATTTCTCAGGCAGTGAGCCGGTAGAATTGTCAGGAGGCAGACAAATGTTTAGCGGCATTTCGTCCGTCTTCACGTTCTAAGTTCAAACTCCAGCGAAGTCGACTTTGTCTTTCATCCTTTCGGGGTCGATAAAAATAAGTACCAGTTGAGTACTGGGGTCGGTGTAATTGACTTACCACACCCCACCCGAACTTTCTAGCTTTGTGGTAACATTTGAAATCATTATTAGAAATATTTCTGAGGCGATGAGCTGGCGAAATCGTTAGCAAACCGGACAAAATGCTAGACGGCGTTTCGTCCGTCTTTGTGTATAAAGTTCAAATTCTACCGAGGTCGATCTTGCGTTTCATCCTTTTATGAGTCGATGAAATAGGTACCAGTAGAACCCTGCGGTCGATGTAAACGACTCCCCTCAAAAACCAGGTCTTGTGCCAAAAGATTAGAAAGAATTAGTTAAATTATATAAGCTAAATATTCTTGAATAGTTGCTCTGAGTTTCACGCTACCAATTATCCAAACAACCGAAAGAAGAAGTAAAAAAATAGATACGCACAAATATTCATAAAAATAAAAAGATGTGATTAATTATCGAAATTTTATTGGTCTTTCTTCCCACACAAACACACGCAGAAAAAATATTCGAAAATATGTCACCCATTCATCTATTCAGTTGTCATACGCAGAGCATGTGATGCTTGTATTTTGTCACGTGCAAACGCACGAGAAATATAATTATTGAGCTTAATAATTGTAAAATGAGAAGCAGAATGTTAATTAGCGTCTGACAAAAATTAAGAGTCTCCTCTTTCACCAATTTCCTTCCGATCTGATTCTTGTAATTTAATTTAAAGTACACAGGATTTTAGATGTACTCCGAGTATTACTTATTCACTTAAGCCTTTGGACCATAGGCCATCGACGACCTTTCTTCACTGCCCTCGATTCTGAACTGTCTTAAGGCCTTTCTCTCACAGGATCTGTTGATTCTGAATTGTCATTCATGCTTTTGCAACTCTTCTTTTTTCCTAATTAAACCCTCCATATTAGTCAAGCCTCAATCTTTTGACCTGTCCAACAAGGGAGGAGTCCCTACAAAGATCTTGTACTCCACTGGCACAGCTCTCAGCCCCAACATCGCGACAAGGATGAACTCAGAACTTTAAGTCAAAAGAAATGCCGGTTAAGGAATTTTCCTGGCAGGGTAACGCTTCGGCCAGCTTACCACCTTCAGATTAGCGCCAAAACCTGAATGACTTAATCGGACCCTTAAACTGGACTCCGAGTATTGAACTAGCCTTAAACAGGTTGTCGTCTCATGAAAGTCAAAAGCAGAGCAGGGTAATACTATAAGATTGGTTTCACATTTTGCCACAAGGCCAGCAATTTTGTGAGTGTGAGGTAAATTGATCACATCGACTCAATTTTATCAATTCTGAAAAGATGAAAAGTAAAGTCGACCTCAGCGAAATTTGAACTCAGAACTTTAAGTCAGAAAAAATGCCGGTTAAGGAATTTGGATCTATTTTAAAACGGGGGCCACATTTTTCATTAATGTTTTACGTTGTGTTTTTGGTACGGAAAGACTTTCAAACTTCGTATACTTATCTATTTTGTGTTATAGAACAGAAAAAAATGTTTGTATTCGAATTTATTTCATGTAAAAAATTGTCTTATTTCGATAATTTCTACTAATCACTGACGTCTATTCAGTTGAAAACAGTTAGCGCTGTAACGGTGTATATCGTATTAATCCCCTAACCCTAACCCTAACTCTAGAATCCGAACTCTAAAATTGTTACACACATAGATACGCACAGCGTAATTTATTATATAAACAATATATGCGTATAAATTACGATTAAACCGGATGAAATATGTCACA
>NC_068985.1:9273151-9275718 GCF_001194135.2 Octopus bimaculoides
ACTGGACTCCGAGTATTGAACTAGCCTTAAACAGGTTGTCGTCTCATGAAAGTCAAAAGCAGAGCAGGGTAATACTATAAGATTGGTTTCACATTTTGCCACAAGGCCAGCAATTTTGTGAGTGTGAGGTAAATTGATCACATCGACTCAATTTTATCAATTCTGAAAAGATGAAAAGTAAAATCGACCTCAGCGAAATTTGAACTCAGAACTTTAATTCAGAAAAAATGCCGGTTAAAGAATTTTCCTGGCGCGGTAACGCTTCAGCCAGCTTACCACCTTAAGATTAGCGCCAAAAGCTGAATGACTTAATCGGAACTCATAGTTTGCACGCATTCAGTTTAAGATTAGCGGATCTCGGTTGTACACTGAGTACTGGATCAACCTTTACAACTCGGTCGTTCATACAAGTTGAATGGAGTATAGTTATACAGATAATAATATAACAATTATCGCATAACTCTTAGACTGGGTCACTTACTACTCGGTTAATAACGACACAATACTAGAACGACGGGAACGTCAGAATACATGCTGGGTAATTTACTCGTTAGCTTTCTCTTCCAAAATGTCTGCATTGTTTATAACCTCTCTCTCTCTCTCTCTCTCTCTCTCTCTCTCTCTCTCTCTCTCTCTCTCTCTCTCTCGCTCGCTCGCTCTCTCTCTCTCTGTCCTGGTATTTCCTGACTCATAAAATAAATCAGCATTTGCACGACTGTGAATTGTATTGTTCGCGTTCGTATCGAGAATTCACCCAAATTCTCTTCTCAAATCCTAAGATTTCCAGCTTTCTTTCGTTTTAACCTACAATAACGTCAAATTCGATCACATGGAATCACACGGATGTTCGTTAATTGCCGTGTTCAACTCTGTTTGTACTCATTCACACACGCACACAAATACACACCTACACCCTTTATCATTCATATACACGTACATACATAAATGCATATACCATACATCTTTTCTGTAATGTATATGTGCATATAGCTACACATATATACGTATACATTTACACACGTCTATGTGTGTGTATGCATAGATAGCTAACAGACGAGCAAACAGATAAATGTCTACAAGCGTACATACAAAAGCACACACTCACCCATGTGTGTGGGGGGGGAGGGGGTGTAGAAGATTGAAAAGAATCACACGAGTTGATATATATATATGGGAAAAAAGTCAAGGTAGGGAATGGTAAAATAATTTTATAAAAAAACATTTCAGTCCCGGTTTCGTTCATTGAGACTTTTTCAACTGTAAGTATGGAGAACAATTTAATTTGGGAAAAATTAAATGAAAAGTATTTTTAAAGAATATTTGCATAGTATTCAAATACAAGGGACATTTTCCTTGTTTCTGACTGTCTCTGAAAAAGTCTCGATGACCGAAATCGGTCGTGAAATGTTTTTTATAAAATTATTTTAATATTTTCTACCTTGACTTTTTCCATATATATACATATACATATATATATATATATATATATATATATATAATTGTGGCACTCAGTCGGTTACGATGACGAGGGTTCCAGTCGATCCGTCCAACGGAACAGCCTACTCATGGAATTAGCGTGTAAGTGGCTGAGCACTCCACAGACACGTGTACCCTTAACATAGTTCTCGGGGGAGATTCAGCGTGACAGTGTGTGGCAAGGCTGACCCTTTGAAATACAGGCACAACAGAAACAGGAAGAAAGAATGAGAGAAGGTTGTGATAAAAGAGTACAGCAGGGTTCGCCAGCACCCCCTGCAAGAGCTACGTGGCGCTCAATAAACACTCACAACGCCCGGTCTGGGAATAGAAACCGCGATTTACAACCGCGAGTCTGCTACCCTAACCACTGGGCCATTGCGCTTCCATATATATCTATCTATATACATACACACATATATATATATATATATATATATATATATGCATACACACACACATACACATGCATGTATGTATATGTATACGTATATATGTGTGGCTATATGCACATATACACACCCAAAAAAAGACGTATGAATATGTATTTATATATGTACTAGTATATGAAAGATAATGGGTGTTAGTGTACGTTTGTGAGCGTGTCTAACCGGCTACAAATACATAGAGCTGAACATGGTGCGCGAAAAGTAAAGAAAATAAATAAATCCCACGTGATCGAGTTTGACGTTTATGCGGGTTAAAACGAAAAAAAGTCAGATTGGCAGATTTCCTTACAAATATAAATTTACCATTTTACTGTTCTTTCAACGAATGTGTGAATTGCGAATTGCATTGTTTTCTTCGTATTGAGAATCCGTGTCAGTCACCTGCCAACTTCTCTCCCCTCTCTCTCTTTCTCTCTCTCTCCCTCTCTCCCTCTCTCTCTCTCTCTCTCTCTCTCTCTCTCTTCCATCTTTTTGTCTCGCTTTCTCAGATTTCTTTACTTATTTCACGAGTTCTTTCTCCGAGTGTGAATTGCTGAGCGTCTCTCTGGGCAAATAATCGAGACGTACCTCAGGCAGATACTTCAACCAGTCATTTGAAGAAAGAGACCAACAACTATAAGAAAATTCAATTAACCTTTTTTT
>NC_068985.1:9276518-9277766 GCF_001194135.2 Octopus bimaculoides
GTGTGTGTGTGTGTGTGTGTGTGTGTGTGTGTGTGTGTGTGTGAGTGTGTGTGTGTGTTTGTGTGTGTGTGTGTGTGTGTGCATGAATATATTGTTTCATTGAGTATTTTACTTATCTACTCCAACAGATTGATTTGAGTAACACTGAGCATCCATCACATTTCACGATATAATCTTTGCTATACTCTACGACATTCTAACCACTCCATCTTCCAACCTATCGTATCGATGATGTATTAAACTCCTTTACATAGAAAAATTAAGTTACAAGATCGTTCTCCTGAAAATGGCCTTAACAAATATTGTCCAGAGAGAAAACATATTTTTAAAATTTGGATTATTAGGTGTAGCTATAGGTATGGGTATGTGTTGTTGATAAGCTTGCTTCCCAACCATGTGGTCTTGGGTTCAGTCCCACTGCACTTCACATTAAGCAAGTGGTGTCTTCTACTATTGCCCCAGTCAAACCAAAGCCCTGAGAGTGAATTTCGTAGACGGAAACGGAAAGAAGCTTACCGTATATGTGTGTGCATGTGTACATACATTAATACACACACGTAAATATTAAAAATGCATTAAATATTACAAAACGTATCGACCAAAATGCCAATACTCAGTTTCGTACCTTTAACGAACTGATGAAGAATTAGGGTCCTTCTGTGCCTGTCCTGCGTGTACATTTTTTCATTTATTGATTAACTGAACGCCACGCATTCTGACTTTTGTTAACAGTAAGTTTTTATGTGTGTATGTGTGTGTGTGTATACGTGTGTGTGTGTTTGTCACCCACCACCGCTTGACAACTGATGTTAGTTCGTTTATGTAAGTTACAACTCAATGGCATAAATACCAGTGTTAAAAATAAGTTCTGAGGTTGACTCCTTCGATTAAACATTGCCAGACAGTGCCCCAGCATGGGCTCAGTGCAAAGACTGATAAAAAATTAAAGGTAGTGTTGTAGAGCCTCCCACTTGTAATATACTGAGTCGAAAGGTCTTCATTCAATTGATATTATTCAAGCAATACGTAGGAAAAACCTCCTTGTAAGGAGTAAGGGAAGTAACTCTACGAAGTTCAGTTAATGGAAATTTGGAGGTAATTTAATTAATACGAACTGCAATTAATGTGGTCTTTACAATAAACTTCCTATATCAGAACATGTTTTTTTTCTTTTATGAGACCTTATCTGTGAAACATTCTATTCAGTAAGAATAAAAGTGATCAATGTGTATATATATATATATATAT
>NC_068985.1:9277866-9282385 GCF_001194135.2 Octopus bimaculoides
AATATATATATGTATATATATGTATAGGCTTCAACTAAATCTATCATTTTGTAGTCTATACATGCATATCTATATATATACATTTACATACATATATATATATATATATATATATATATATATGAAAAATGCATTAAATACGACAAAACGTACATGTAGGACAGACACAAGGACCCTAGTCCTTCCTCAGTTATCGACCAAAAATACTAATACCCAGTTTCGTGCCTTTAACGATAAGACTGGGAACTTCGTATATCGGCGGCATCCACAAGATTTGCGTAGAATGAGGGCTCGAGCAAACAAAACATTACAGGGTGGACATACGATAGTAAACAAGTGTAATTTGAAACGATAGACGATGACGGAATAAATAAAGCCTTTCGGCCAAACACGAGAATATACATACAATTATACATACGTATATATATCAACACATACACACATACATGCACACATATATGCACACATCCGCACACGCACACACACACAAGCTTGTAGTAAATCTATTATTTTGTGACCTACTAGTAGCATGTACGTCGTAAATTCCTAGACAGGGTGATGAAAAGATAACATCATTGTTCTATATATAAGTGCACTACATAGGATATAGTGAGAAGAAATACTACGTGGTTGAGTATAAAAATTATGTGTGTTTGTTAGTAAAATAATGACAGCAACGTGATGTTCTCCACCAGATACTATATATAATAATGGAACCGTGAGTTGAGCCAATAAAGAAGTAACCAGGTCATGGTCGATAGACATGCTAGAAATGACATCCAAACTTTCTTCAAAGTACACCTACCTGTCTTACATTGTATCGAGATTGTCGTGACGAGAACACCTTTGACTATATAAGTATGACAAGTTATGGTTGACCTGTCGACCACAAAAGCAGCAAGCTTTATGCATAAGTGACATCATAGAGCAGTGTATGTTTTTATGTTTTTTCTCAAAAACATTATCAGTGTAAATGGAAATATTAAAGCAAGTAATATAAGGTGCGGTCCCAGGAATTTTTTGAAGGGATGACACAAGGCCATAAGGGAATACAATTCCAGGAGAAAAGGGGGTACTAACATTATTGAGAAGGGTGCACTTCTTTTCTTGAGGAGGCACGTACCCCTCAGCTCCCCGCCCACTCCTTGGGTCCGCCCCTCAATATAACCCAATTCAACGTGAGTGTATTCTGAACCAGCAACGACGACAAATGAAAATATAGGTTTCTTTTAACTGGTATAAAGGTATCGTATCTTCGTGTATTTTGTACGGGCTTAATTTTTAGGCTTTTGTCTTTAATGAATAAATGAATAAATTATCATTTAACAAGCGAGAAAAAGGGGTTTTATTTTTATGCAATATGTGTGTCCATGGCATTTGAACAGTCGAGAGTTCTGGGTTTGTTACAATGTTCGACCATTTTAACTATCAAGGAATTTAAACATTTTATTAGCAGCCCAATTCTGCGCAGGTCAATTCTGCGCAGACCAAAAGTTTTGTGCTCAGATTTCGGTGAATGAGTTTTCGAGAAATTATGGCGGATTCTCATAGTGAGCGATTGATTTGCATTGTTTCGTTCAGTAAGCATATCAGAGCATTGATAGATTATAATATCAAATACTGTTTCACATGAAGTTCTATTTCTCGAAAATATGTTGTTCGCCTGTGATAAGGAAATGCAAATATGCGACATCATGTTGTTGTATATTTTACAGCAAAACAATGTTGTTATAGATATGAGAATCAAACAGTGCTTCACTGAATTTCTATCTCTCAAAAATATATTGTCCGTCTGCGATAAGAAAATGCGAGTGTGCTGCATGATGTTGAATACCTGATAATAAAGTAAACATTAACCAAACAATGTTGATATCGATAAGAGCGTATAATTTTCAAGTTTGCTCCTTCATAGATTATTTAGTTTGAAAACCAGAAAAAAATGATTTTCTATTTTTATACGATATGCAACATCAGGTCATACTTAATAGGCCTGCTACGTATACTACTACCAGTGGGTTTGGAATGCATTTTAGTATCGATTCGAACGGATAATAATCCCAGAAAAGACATTAAATTGCATTTGGTGGTAAGGGTCCAACTCGGCTTGTTCAGGAGGGTAGGATGCATGGAGTTACCTTTTTGTCATCACTAACCAGATATCAGTTCTGGTCCTTAGCGGTAATACCTAACAAGGGCTTAGTAATAGCTCGAGGAGAAGATAGTCCCGTGGGCTCGGAAGAGGGCCTTATTGGTAATACATAACAAGAGTTCAGTAATAGCTCGTGGAAAAGATAGTCCTGTAACAAAGGCATGCAGGGCTCGGAAGAAGGATGGCTTCTAAACGTGAATCATACAGTCTCTGCGCTATGTGAACGGGTTCCCATATCACGTGAACGATTTCCTTTACGTAAAGTAAGCACGGGGGACAGGAGATTTGCCGAATAAATTCTTCAGATTTGGAGGTCATGATCACCGATGCTTATAAGCATGGCATGTGAAGAGAGAGCGAGTTCTTCCAGTAGATGGATGGAGGTAACATAACAAAGCTGTCCGAGCCATTTGTTCTGTCAGATGTTTACCATTCCTTCATTTGCGACAAATGTCTTCCACGTGAGTAACAACAGTCTGAATCATAGGAAGGATATTTTACCATGCTGTTCTTGATATTTATCCACGGATCACTTCTGAGCAAATATTTGATTAAAATCGTTCTAGACACGACCATCTCACATTCATTCGTATATTGCATACCTGTAACTATATTATGCTAAGTGTTTCTCCAACTCCAGGCCAGAAGTGTAATTTGAGGGCTGCGATTAATGGTAGGTATTATTAGCAGCTCTGGCAGAAGGCGGTGAGCTGGCAGAATGGTTAGCACGCTGGAGAAAATGGCGGCGGTATTCTGTCCGTCTTTACGTTCTGAATTCAAATTCCGCTCAAGTCGACTTTGCCTGTCATCCTTTTATCCTTTGCCGAACCGCAAACTTACGGGGAAGTAAATTCACCAATACCGGTTGATGGAAGATAGTGGAGGACAAACGCTGACACAAAGACAGACAGACACACACACACACATGACATAGTCAAATACGAATTAAAAGCAGCGCTGGTGCTATAACCATTATCAACTGCACATGCTCAATGTATATGCTTTGTTTGTTCCCAGTTCGCTGCAGGATTGGGCTTAGGAAGCAACTCCCTCATAACAACGAGCGTTATGAAGGAGTCGTCTCCCAAGCGCTATACAGCAGCGCAGCAGCAAACGAACAGAGACGGATATTGGGTATGTGCGATTAGTAATATATATATATATAGTTGAAATTTACCGGAAAACAAAAGACGAAGACAGGTGTAGGAACAACAAGCAGGTGTATTAGTTTGACGCTTGAGAAAAATGGAAAAGTCTTTAACGTTTCGAGCATATATACATATATATATATATATATATATATATATATACATACATACATACATACATACATACATACATACATACGGACAGACAGATAGACAGACAGACAGGCATACTTTCAAATTTTGGCACAAGGCCACCAGTTTCGAGGAAAGGGATAAGTCAATTACATCGACCCTAGTGCTCGGCTGCTTCTTATTTTATCGACCCAGAAATGATGAAAGGTAAAGTCGATCCTGGCGAAATTTGAGCTCCGAACAAAAAAAGGCAAACGAAATGCCGCTAAGCATTTTGTCCGACGCAGTGTCGATTCTACAAGTTCACCGCCTTAATACAAACAAACATAATTCTCATACACAATACACATAATACACACATATGTAGAAGCAAACAAACATGTACGCATGCAGGATTACCAAACCGATGTTACCTAAATTCCAACATAACAGTAAAATGAGAAATTTCCGAAGGGAAACGTAAGGAGATGGTTAAGAAGCTTGCTTCCCAACCACGTGATTTCGGGTTCAGTTCCAGAGCAGCGTCTTCTATTATAGCCTCGGGTCGACGAATTTGAGTGGCGGAAACTATGCGAAAGCCCTTCGCATACGCATGTATATATATGTGTGTGTATATTTGCGTTTATGTTTGTCCCACACTACCTACCACAGCTTGACAACCGCGTAACCAAGCGGTGAGACAGATGGAAAAAGTGTCAAAGTTTTAAAATAAGTACAGGATTGATTTGTGCAATTAAACTCTTCAAGGCGGTGCCCCAGCATGGCTGCAGTCGAAGGACTGAAATGGGGGGGGGGGCTAATGCAGTTTCGCACCTCTCGTTGAAAAATGCATTTTTGGGGACAAATTTTTTCGGATCTCTACGCTTTAGATGTCGGAGATTACGAATATGCAAAAAATAAAAAATAAATTAACCCCCACCCGCTACCACCACCCCAAAAAATTTGGAACTTTTTCGAAATTTTTTTTCCGTCTTTTAGAGGACGGAGATTCCGCTCATAAAATAGTGTATACTCTCTTTTACTCTTTTACTTGTTTCAGTCCTTTGACTGCGGCCATGCAGGAGCACCGCCTTTAGTCGAGCAAATCGAC
>NC_068985.1:9282786-9287822 GCF_001194135.2 Octopus bimaculoides
TTTTGCATATTCATAATCTCCGACATCTAAAACGTAGGAATCCGAAAAAATTCTTTCAAAATTATGCATTTTTCAAAGAGAGGTGAGAAACTGCATTAGCTCCGATAAAAGATAAACGGTATATACATACATACATACACACACACACTGGTAGAACACTCCAATAAAAATAGCAATTCGGTACAAGCATAGCAGACCCGATATTGCTCTGTGGGAAAGGGGAACAAAAGCGATGCATAATTAGAGAGGTCAGTTACACCCAGCAGATATGAATGTACAATTAAAAAAGTTCTCCGGTAATTTTCTTTCATGATAATAATTTTTTTTTTTTTTTTGTTAATTTAAAAATTTACCAGCAAAATCTTATAAAATGACAATATTCTAAAAGATATACATGTTTATATTAAAGATTAGAAAATAAAAGTTTTTTTTTATCTTTATAGTGAATTAATGCAGAGCTCTGTATCTTGACTACAAATTCTTATTTGTACATATAATCATAGGTAAATTACACTTTGTACATACAAATTTACACACACACACACACACATACACATAAAATTAGATATGCTGGGTTTTTGGTAGAACGAGCAAAAGAAACTGGTGCAGATTTTTCATATTCAATCTATTAGTGGCACAGTGAAGGTTTGTAAGACATTCCAAAAATTCTCCGTATGAGATACTTTAAGTGAACAAATGCAAACACTTGCGTGTGCGATTCGACAGCTCAAACAACACAACAACTCAACCGCATATTTACATTTACCGGGAACTCTCTTAACCCATTTACCACCCATAATTCTATGAAACTTCGATTTCTAGCATAAAACAGCCTTAGAAACACGCTGGAATGATCAAAATAACATTTTAAATAGAAATAAGCGAGATATTGGGTGAAAAATTAGCAAACCTCATTTGAATATCAGAGAAATATACCTAGTAGATATAGCAAAAAGGTTAGATATGTGTAAATATTGACAGATAATTAGGAAATTTGTAATTTTTAAGTGATCTCATATGAGATCACTGGTAGGTAATGGGTTAACTCAAAAACTCTTTTCGTTTTGTTAGCAAACGGTTTGAACTCTCTCAGAAAGAACTAAGAACTCAAAGAAAAATATATATTCATATATGCACGTCTGTATGAAAGGAAATAAAGGGGTGAAGAGAAGTGAAACCCAAAATGATAACTTGCCTGTTATAAGAACAGCTTTCCGTTCTGGATCAATGTACGTCTTCCTGTTGAAATGCATTATAGCAGTCTGAATAAATATCAGCTGGATAAAGAGAAGCAACATTGAATATGCCGATGAGAAAACAGAGTTCTGTAGTTGTGTGGATAAGGCCCAAACACCGACCACCAAGCAGGTTCCTATGATGAACTTTAGTGGAGCCATCGTTTCGCTTGTGTTGTTGCTAATGCTTCTCAGCGAAGTTGTCGTTGTCAAGCTTTTATGTTGAACTCTGATAATTGTTAGAGATGGTCAGTTTAAGGACATAATACGGTGCAGACGACGAGAGAGTTACATCAACACTAACAATAGAAGCTCGTTTTGCTTTCTCCTTTATAGGAAGAGTGAGCGAAGGAAAATAAAAGAGAGGTTGTTTTGAAAAGTGTTTTTGTGTCACCAACAGGAAAGTAGATTAAAACATCGTCGCCAAGGAGTGATAACAAGAGAGAGGAGAGAGGGGGGAAGAGATAGAGAGAAAGAGAGAAAAGGGGAGAGGAGGGAGGGAGAGAGAGTGATAGAAGGGGGGAAAAAGTTGGCTCACTGACCAACAAATGACAGCAAACATTGAGTAGGAGAAAGCAAAAGGAGGTCAAGAAGAGACAGAGGGAGAAGGAGACGACAAAAGAGAGAGAGAGAGGGGGGAGCACAGAATGGCGGTAGACATGTGACACTTCTATTGATATATAACAGAAAACATCCCCGATATGGGATGGTAAACATTCTGCCAGCTATTACTAAAACAAACAACAAATAAAGCAAAATGTTGTGCAGTGACAATGTGACAGTTTTTTCTCTCCCCCCCCCCCCCCGCCATTCTCGTTTTTCTGTTTTTATTTTCTTTGCAATCGTCTGACGATTAGTATCTTATAAATGTATCGTTTTGTTTATCCAAATAACCGGTCTTGCTTTCCCTCTAAATTTCATTATTTATGCTTTTCGTGAATAAGTTCAAGGACGACCACACTCTAGTTAGAATTAGAACCGGTTCCATATTAATCCAAGACACAATTAGATATTCACTATTTGTGGTTAATTTTTCAAAATCGCTCGCTATTATTCTGTAAAAGTAGCTCGGTTTTCATACGAAAGAGAATATATTAGAAAGTCATAGTAGCAGACGTTATTTAAATTCTGATTGAAGCAACAGTGATATTTTTATTATTTTTATATTAGTTAATCAAGAATTATATAATCCAATGCAGTCTTTTAATTTTTGTTACAGAAAGTTTGAACAACAAAACATTGAAAAAATGTAACTGCTATTTCTAGGAAATCTGGTAACCACATGGAGGCTTCCTTGGTTCGAGAAAAGAGACTTACAAATAATGCTAATAATGGCTTCTAATTTAGGAAAAAGACTAGCAATTTTGAAAAGTAAGTGTAGTTAATTACATCGGTTCCAGTGCATGACTGATACTTTATTTTATCGACCACGGAGGGATGAAAAATAAAGTTAACCTCAGCGAGGTTTGAACTCAAAAAATAAAAAGCCGGAACAAATATCGCCTGTCATCTCTGGTGAAGGTGACGAAATGGGAGGCGAATGAAAGGTTCGGGAAAAAGTTGAGTGAACATTTTGTAAGAAATAAAAGGACGGAAAGAGGTACAGAGGAAAAGAAAGGTGGTTAGGGGAAGAGAAGAAAAGGTGAAGAATGTAAATGGAAATTTATCAGAAGGGAAGTGAGTAAGTTCAAAGGAGATGGGCATGGTATTTTAGTGAGCTGTTAAATGTGGGGAGTATTAGGGAGGCAAGTATAATGGCTGTAGGAGGAGAGAGGAGAATGCCTGTTGCTGGGGAATGGAAGTACGGTGCAATTGGAAGGGAGAAGGTGAGGGAATCCTTGCAGGAGATAGCAAACCGGAAGGCGCCATGTATAGATGGGTGTACAGGGGGAAAGCCTAAAGAAAGGAGGAGTGACAGTGATTGAAAGGTTAATGAGGCTTATGAATGTTTGTTACATGGATGGAAGAGAACCAAAGGAATGGTGCAGTGCCTGTATAGTGCCACTGTACAAGGGGAAAGGGGATAAATGTGAGTGTAGAAATTTTAGGGGTATAAGTCTGTTGTGTGGCTGGTAAGCTGTATGGGAGAATTCTGATTGTAAGGGTGAGGAACCAGACAAAGAGTGGACTAGGGGAGGAGCAGTGTGGTTTTAGGAGTGGAAGCTGGTGTGCAGATATTTGTAGTAAGGCAGATGTACGAGAAGTTTTTGGCAAAAGGGAGGCAGGTGTATTGGGCCTTTATGGACCTAGAGAAGGCATATGACCATGTGGATCGGGATGCAATGGGGTAGGTGTCGCGGTTGTATGGAGTAGATGGTAGATTGTTGAGAGCTGTACTGAGTTTTTATAGAGTAAGTAAGGCGTGCGCTAGGGTGGGTGGTGAAGTAAATGAGTGGTTTGATGTGAAAGTGGGGTTATGACAGGGTTGTGTGATGTCTCCGTGGCTGTTTAATTCATATGTGGATTAATGCTAGAGGTAAATGCTAGAACCTTTGGTAGGGGAGCCCAAATGCAAGAGAAAATGGAGAGAAATGGGAGGTGAGTCAGTTGTTGTTTGCTGACGATACAGCAGTGTTGGTGGATTCGGAAGAGCAACTGAGGAGGATGGTAGTAGAGTCTGGAAGAGTGTGTGAAAGGAGGAAACTGAAAGTGAAAGAAACTAAGAGTAAGGTAATATGATGTTCGAGAGATGGAATGGCTGGAAGGATGGATGTGAGTATAAATGGTGAGTGTTTTTAAGTATCTGGGATCGCATGTGACGGCGGATGGGGGGTGGATGAGGAGGTGGGATATAGAGTGAGGGAGGGGAGTAAGATGCTTGGAGTTGTGGAAGGTATGCTGATAGATAAAAGGTTCAGAATGAAAGCGAAAAGAGGTGTGTATGAGGGCGTGATTGTGCCGAGAATGTTATGTGGTGCAGAGACGTGGGGGCTGACAGAAGCGGAAAGGAAGCGACTAGATGTGTTTGAGATGAGATGTTTGATGGCTATGGTTGGTGTGACACGGATGGACAGGATGAGGAATGAGGAGGTGCGAAGGCGAGCAGGAATGTGAGAAAAACCAACAACCAAAATGGATAGACGAATATTCAGGTGGTTTAGCCATATGGAGAGGATGAATGAGAAGCGGGTGGTGAGGAAGGTGATGAAGGCAGAAGTGGTAGGCAGCAGAACCAAAGGCAGACCCCGGTTTGTGTGGATGGATGGAGTGAGGAAAGGTTTGGTTAGAGGTGTTGGAGTGAGAGAAACAAGACGGCTTACAGGTGATAGGAAAGCTTGGAGAGTGTTTGTGGACGGATCAGTGAATTTTAATGTTGCTCAAAAGGGTACGGAACTAGCATGATGTGGCGGAGGTAAACCAGCATGTGTTGTCGGGCCCCGGTGCTGAAATTGGAGGTTGCGTTCTATGCCTTAACCCGAGCATAGAACGGGGCTCACCTCTTTGAGCTGGGAAATGAATATAACACTTGTTGTGTGCCTTGTTGTGGCTACCCCCTCCTAAAAACAAAGGGGGGGGGGATACGCTTGGATGTATAAAAAAAAGGAGAGTGTTTGTTGATTACTTCGAACCCTAGCACTCGACTTGTAGTTATTTTATCGATCTCGAAAAGATGAAAGGCAAAGTCGACCTCGGTGAAATTTGAGCTCAGAACGTATAGACGGACGAAACGCCACTAACCATTTTGTCGGGCATGCAGTAAATTTAATAATAGCGATAATTGTTTCTTAGGCAGAAGCTCGGTAATTTTTGAGAGCAGAAGGGTCGGTTGATACCATTCACCATTTGATTTCGCTTTGTTTT
>NC_068985.1:9288188-9289385 GCF_001194135.2 Octopus bimaculoides
TGTATGTCTCTGTTTGTCTTCCCATCATCGCTTGACAACCGATGCTGGTGTGTTTACGTCCCCGAAACTTAGCGGTTCGGCAAAAGAGACCGACAAAATAAGTACTAGGCTTACAAAGAATAAGTCCTGGGGTCGATCTGTTCGAATAAAGAGGCGCTCCAGCATGACCGCTGTCAAAAAATTGACTGAAACAAGTAAAAGAGTAAAAGAGATTGCGACCGGATATGAACTCAGAACAGGAAGTACCGAAACCGATCGTTCGGTTCAATTTTTACGTGTCCGGAAAATTCGACGTAAACATATTCACCGTGGGAAAGTTTGCAGTCGAAAAACTCTCTGTAAGAGGCTTCGCTGTATGTGAGAATTCGCCGAAAGACAAATTCACCCTATGGACAATGATGAAGTGTTATTTCAGAATTAAAAAAAAAAATTAAAATTATGAAAAAGAAAAAGAATGATAAGAGATTTTATAATAGCATTAAATTGGTAGGTCATTATTTAATGACCAAACTTGATGAGGTCATTTAAAACTTATGAAAATTTCACGCAATGCTGTGCAAACAATATACTTTTTACTGCGGATAGCATCGAAGCATTTGTCTCTAAAGTCCTACATTAATATCTTTTCTGCTAAGACGGCGAGCTGGCAGAAACGTTATCACACCGGGTGAAATAATTAGCGTATTTCGTCTACCGTTACGTTCTGTGGTCAAATTCCGCCGAGGTCGACTTTGCCTTTTATCCTTTCGGGGTCGATAAATTAAGTACCAGTTGCGCACTGGAGTCTATGTAATCCACTTAATCCCTTTGTCTGTCCCCTCTATGTTTAGTCCCTTGTGGGCAATAAAGACATAAGACATGTTAGCACGCCGGGCGAAATGCTTAGCGGTATTTCGTCTGCCGTGAGTTTACTGGTCGGACGTGTTATTACTCGCTGCGATTTTTTTTTAGTATAACGCCACTATTTTTTGGTGGGCGTTGCTGAGATGGAGAACATGAAGACGTATACAGCAGCGACGGGGAGTCGAGCCTCCGTCGTCCCAGGCCTGCTGAAGCAATATGAAATACATTGGAATGAAGACATGGCTAAGAAAATTGAAAATGATAAAGAAAGAGGGGCCAAACGTAAAGTTGACCCCATCAGAGGAGGAAAAGACGAAAATGGAAATTGGAGTCGTGGAATATAAATCCTTTTCA
>NC_068985.1:9290751-9298109 GCF_001194135.2 Octopus bimaculoides
GATTATATAAAATAGTGAGTAGTTTTATTTTGGATAAATTATTGAGATAATTTTGAAAAGAACTATCGAAGACTGTGAAAGGAACTATTAAGAACTGTTGAAATAATTGAAATAACGCGGCCGCCCCGGGGTGGGGCTGGGGTGGCCGTCCCATCATCATTGTTTAATTTCATTGTTCCATTCTATCATGTGTTAATTGTCCCCGCATGTGTGTATTGTCCCATCTGTGTTTAGCCCCTTGTGGGTAATAAAGAAATTGGTATTTCGTCTGCTGCTACGTTCTGACTTCAAATTCCGCCGAGGTCGACTTTGCCTTTCATCCTATCGGAGTCGATTAAATAAGTACCAGTTACGCACTGGGTTCGATGTAATTGACTTAATCCCTTTGTCTGTCCTTGTTTGTTCACTCTATGTTTAACCCCCTGTGGGCAATAAAGAAATAAATTATCATTATTATTTGCATTTCATCCTTTCAGAGTCGATAAATTAAGTACCAGTTGCATACTGGAGTTGATGTAATCGACTGGCTCCATCCAAAAAAAAAATTCGAACCTTGTGCCTGGAGTAGAAAAGAATACCCTTTCTACTAAAGACAGCTGTCCTGAAATTTGAGGGGAGGGAACTAATCGACCATGTTGACCTAAGTGCTTCACTAGATGGACGAAACGTCACTAAGCATTTTGTCCGGCATGCTAACGATTCTGCCGGTTCACCACCTTGCATTGATATCGCTATATTTTTTCTGCATCTCGGCTGCATTTCTTCGATCTGGTATAATACACTTTACCTCTACCCATTCTGTGAATTTGCCTTATGGCGAATTTCCCTACGGCTAAAATGCTTACGGCAAAATTCACTGAAATCGCATTGTTAACAATTCTCTAATGATTCATCAAACGTTGTCGTCGTCGTGGTGTTAGGATCTCCGTCGTACTCGATGTTGTTGTCCCCGCCACCAGACTACCCCTCTGGGCCTCCACGCCAAGTACGAAGTGGTGCAGAAGAATGCAACGAGTATGGTCGACAATGAAGCTGCCCCGCTGTAGCAGCTCACTTTACTAGTTAAATCGGCCCCAGTACTTGTTTCTCTAACTCTGGTACTTTTTCTATCGTTCCTTTTCACTGAACCGCTAAGTTACGGGGACGTAAACACAGTAACATCGGTTGTCAAGCGATGGTGCAGGGACAAACACAGACACAAACACACACAGACACACATATACATGATGAGCTTCTTTCAGTTTCCGTCTACCAAATCCACTCACAAGGCTTTGGTCGGCTCGAGGCTATAGCTGAAGACACTTGCCCAAGGTGCTACGCAGTGGGACTGAACCCAGAATCATGTAGTCAGTAAGCAAGCTTTTTACCACACAGCCTGCGCCTGTATGAAAACCAGCGCCAGTTGTCAGGTGGTGGTTGGGGACAAACAAATACAAATACACACAGACATATACGACGGGCTTCGTTCAGTTTTCGTCAACCAAATCCGCTCACAAGGCTTTGCTCGGCTAGGGGCTTAAGCAAATAACATTTGCCCATGGAGCCACGCAATGACAGCGAACCCAAGTCCTGCGCTTTGTTAGTTTTATTATAAAAGATATTCTATAGGTAGGGCAAATTATGATAACTGCTTCCATGCTTGTCTCTCTACTTCAATATCTTAATTCCTAAAAGACGGGGAGCTAGCAAAATCGTTAGCACGCCGGGCGAAATGCTTGGCGGTATTTCGTCTGCCACTGTGTTCTGAGTTCAAATTCCGCCGAGGTCGACTTTGCCTTTCAGGGTCAATAAATTAAGTACCAGTTACGTACTGGGGTCGATCTAAGCGACTTACCCCCTCCCCCAAAATTTTGGCCCTTGAGCCAAGTGTAGAAGCGATTCCTTTTTTTAAGGCAGCGAGCTGGCAGAAACGTCAGCGGGCGAAATGCTTAGCAGTATTTCATCTGTCTCTATGTTTTGAGTTCAAATTCCGCCGAGGGCGACTTTGCCTTTCATTCTTTCGGGGTCGATAAATTAAGTACTAGTTGCGTACTGGAGTCGATGTTGTCGACTTGCCCCTTCCCCAAAAATTCCAGGCCTTGTGCCTAGAGTAGAAAAGATTCCTAAGATTTGAGGTCTGTACTGTAAGACAAAGAACAGAGATAAGACGTAGGTCCTCCGACCGAAAGCGTTTTCTTTCGTATCTAGTTTTCAAATTGAGTAAAACCGAATGGCTCAGTGATTCGGGTATTCAGCTCACGACTGTAAGAACGAGAGTTCGATTTCCAGCGGCGCATTGCATCCTTAAACACGACGGTTTACTTCACGTTGCTCCCGTCCATGGTACAAATGGACATGATGCATGTCCATTTACCGCTATAACATCAAGTTCAGCGAAATATTTGAAATCTGAATTCTTGGAACGCTGGTCATTTCTGACCATGAGTCATGGTGGGAGGGAACGTGTGTTTTATTTTTCCAGTGCATTTTTTTTTTTTTTTTGTATTTAATGTGAAATTGGCTAATTCAGACTATTTGTAAGCGCTCCCTTGATTAAAAAAGAAATGAACAGTATCCACTTGTCAAAGCAATGATGAAAAACAACCGTAAACAAAAGCTTGCATTGACTGCTTGTCTCTAGAAACACTTCACACCGGAGATGATTCATGTCAAATTGTAATCCGGATTCTGCTTGCTTCAAATTTTGATTCAGGGGCTACGCAGGAAGTTGCCAGAAATTTCTATCAACAAATAATTCAACTTACTCTGCAGACACACACTAACATACCAAAAGGCTAATCATGTCGGACGCATGCATTTTCAAACATATACTCACTACTAAATAACATAAGTTTTCTTTCGCTTTCTGTCACATAACAAATATTGATTCCAATCATTTGTGGCGAGCCAACAATTTCAAGGGAAGCAGAAGTTGTTTCATCGATGGCAGCGCTAAGCTGGTACTTAATTTAGCGACCTCGAAAGCATGAAATGCAAATTTGACCTCGGCGGAATTTGAACCCACAACGTAAAGACGGACAAAATTCCGTTAAGCATTTTGCCTAGCCTGCTAACGATTCTGCCAACTCGCCGCCTTAAAAAAAAAAAAAATAAATAAATAAATAAAAAAATAAAAAAAAAATAATAATAATAATAATAATAATAATAATAATAATAATAATAATAATAATAATAATAATAATAATAATAATAATAATAATAATAATAGTAAGAAGAAGAAGAAGAAGAAGAAGAAGAAGAAATGGAGAAACTTTCAAAATACGAAGACCTGGAAATAGAGGTAACTCGAATGTGGAATCTAAAAACAGAAACAATTCCTATCATAGTAGGTGCCTTAGGTATAATAAAAAAATATTCAGACAAATACATAACAAAAACACCAGGACTTACAAATATATATAACATACAGAAAATTTCACTACCGGGCACTGCACACATCCTACGCAAAACACTTTCAATACAGTAACCATAAGAGCATCACAGCAAACCACAGCACATACCCAAGGCACACAGAGCTGCGCTCGGTAGTGAAGTGAAAGCACGTTATAAAAATAAAACTACTGAATAATAATGATAATAATGCAAATATACTGTGAGATTGTATGATTCAGTGCGACCATGAGATAGAGAAGTGGAAGCCAGATATAGTCTTAATTGAGAAAGAAAACAAACTATGCTGGATCATAGATGTAGCATGCCCAGCTGACAACAAGGTATGCGATAAGGAAGAAAGAAAAGTCGAGAGATATGACAGGTTAGCTTGGGAAGTTAAGCAGTTGGGGTCTTTGAAAAAGGTGGTAGTAGTATTAATAATTATCGGAGCCCTGGGAACAGTGAGTAAAAATCTTGAGAAGTACGTGGAACAAATAGGGGCTGCAATAAGGGTGGAGCAGTTGCAGAAAACAGCACTGTTTGGAACCGCTTGAATACCCCAGATGGTGCTTGAAAGACAAGGGGTGTTACCTTAGTTCACTGGTAGGGAACAGCTGACATTGTAGTACATCTCCAGCGTTAGAAGCTGTGCAAAGGCAATGATAATAATAATAATAATGATGATAATATTAGTAATAATAATAATGATGATAATAATAATAATAATAATAATAATAATAATAATAATCCTTTCTACTGGAAGCACAAGGCCTCAAATTTGTGGGGAGGGAACTAGTCGATTACATCGACCTCAGCGAAATTTGAACTCAGAACGTAAGGACGGACGAAATGCCGCTAAACATTTCGTCCGGCCTGCTAACGATTCTGCCAGCTCGCCGCCTTATCAGTGGAAATAACAACAACAAAATCGACAATGGCATTTATGAGTTTCCTCTCGACATCCCAGAAATAGTAACCGAACCTACCTTATAATATTGATGGACACATAGACCATAAAAAAAAAATTGTATGGTCATGGTTGGTAGCACTTGCATGTGCAAGTTGTTTGCAAAACATACATTACAGAAAGCATAAGCCGAAGACAGGTGAGCAAACAGCAAGCGGGAAGAATGGGAAAATCTTTGACGTTTCGTGTCTGCGCTCTTCGACAAAATAAAAAGAACGCTTTAATCTATTCTTTTCTAGGTTTCTTCACTTTTTCAACAATCAACAACTCCAGCATATCAACTAGAACAGCATACATTCTTAAACCAAATGTCTAACTCACAGAGCTGAGTGCAAAATTCCTGCATAAGTAGAACTTTGAGAAGGTCGGGATCTGCTACTTTGAGTTAATGAAGATCCATTAAATCAAAGGAAAAATCTATCGTAGCTTTTTAACAAGAGATAAAACGAGGTCAAGATGGCATCCTCAAGACCAGGAGCAGTAGACTACGGTCCGCACTTTTATTTCAGGCTGATCACCGACTGTATTGTATAAGTGCAGTTGTATACAAAAATGTCTTTGCTTGTTTTATCCAATTTTTTCTCAAATGGGTTAATGTTTTGTATGAGGAATTCCTACCACGTTTCGTGGTTTGCTACCTCAACAGCTCCTTCATAGGATCCAGTGGTTAAAGACATCATCAGGAGGAACCACGTCTGGTTTCGGCCCCTACTCATCTACAGTTTTCGACGTGGCGTGCCTACACCTTTAAAAAAAATGAAATTTCTTTGCTTAGTAAAATCTGTATCAATATGCACGACATTTTAAAAAGTAAATTCTTTCAGCTTCCTAAATGAAGCAAGGAGGAAATAATAGCGTCTCATGCGATGGAAGAATGCAGTTTGCATGAATAATTGGTTCTTAGAAAGGAAAGAGAGATAAAAATAGCTTTAGTAGTCTGCTGAGGAAAGCAGGTAAAATGGCTGGTGCCAACTCTAAAGTCACAACGACACGTATTCAACATGAATTTACCACTCTTCAATGCATGCCGTATTTGTGGCACTCCGTCGCTTACGACGCCGAGGCTTCCAGTCGATCCGATCAACGGAACGGCTTGCTCGTGAAATTAACGTGCAAGTTGCTGAGCACTCCACAGACACGTGTACCCTTAACGTAGTTCTCGGAGATATTCAGCGTGACACAGTGTGACAAGGCTGACCCTTTGAAATACAGGTACAACAGAAACAGGAAGAAAGAGTGAGAGAAAGTTGTGGTGAAAAAGGTCAGCAGGGTTCACCACCATCCCCTGCTGGAGCCTCGTGGAGCTTTAGATGTTTTCGCTCAATAAACACTCATAACGCCTGGTCTGGGAATCGAAACCACAATCCTATGACCGCGAGTCCGCTTCCCTAACCACTGGGCCATTGCGCCTCCACGCATGCCGTATGAATAGGGCACAAACGGAATTTCAGTTCATTAAATGGAATACAATTTTGTTTTTTATTGCGAAAAGTGACGTTTAACGTTTTAAAAGAGGCTGTAATTGTGATTTTATTTTCGTTCGCTTTGGCCTGCAAGACATAAAAGCATTTTGAATCCAAAAGGTGTTGCCACCCACTGCTCCAGGCAAGGGCTTGAGAACTGTTTAGTGCTAGTTATTAATTGCAAGCGTCTAAAACAAAACCCGCAGGGGTGCATCTGTGAATAAAAACATTATGAATTTTTAATTTTACGAATTCATAGTTATGCAACATATTATTTTTTTAATTTTAAAACTTAAGTTATTGCCTAGCTTAGTTTTATTTAACTTATTTATTTAGAAAGCAGCCAGCTAACAGAATAGTTAGCTACGCCAGAGAAAATGTGTAGCTGTATTTGTTCCGACTTTACGTTCTGAGTTCGAATTCCACCTAGATGGACTTTGCCTTTCAATTTTTAGCGGTCAATTAAATAAGCACCAATTGAGCACTGAGGTCGATGTAATCGATTGGCCCCTACTTCCCACCAAATTTCAAGACTAATGCCTGTAGTAGAAAAGATACATATATTTATATATTTAATATTTTGATGAGATTAAGGCGGCGAGCTGGCAGAAACGTTAGCACGCCGGGCGAAATGCTTAGCGGTATTTCGTCTGCCGCTACGTTCTGAGTTCAAATTCCGCCGAGGTCGACTTTGCCTTTCATCCTTTCGAGGTCGATAAATTAAGTACCAGTTGCGTACTGGAGTCGATCTAATCGACTGGTCCCTTCCCTCCAAAATTTCGAGCCCCGTTCCTAGAGTAGAAACGAATATTTTTCATGAGATTTTAGACTTCATCATGGATCGATTTCGAATTTTCCTACGAATGAAATATCGCCCCACATTCAGGAAAGGAATATCTAAACTCTGCTCTAGACATAGGTAAAAAAAAAAGTTCTTTCTCGTTATGGCTTAACTCGAAGCAAATAAAGCTGTGAATGACAGAGTGTAAATATTGAACTAAAAGACATTATTTAAAATCCAATACCTACACGCTAATATTGATAGCTTTATTTGCTCCGAGTCAATTCCCAAACAGAATTACTTCACATTCCCTCGAGCTTTCTAAATGCATATGACGTCAACAAAATGGATGAACATATTAAGTTTGTTTGTCAAAACCCTGTGCATGCAGAATGTTGGAACTAACTTCGATATTACATAGTGGAAGGTTATTGTTCCAGGCAACTGTTTTGCTTATTAATTTCTTGCAATAGGCTAATAACACCTTATGATTATTAATTTGTCAAGCTCTACAAAGCCGACCAGTGCGTGAGAAGCATATTACGTTTGCGCAAATCTATCATAGCTGCCAGCCTCAGTCTCTTGGCTTTATGCATAAATAGTTTATGTACACACACACACACACACACACACACACACACACACACACAGATAGATATATATATATATATATATATATATATATATATGCTTCGTTAAAAATGCAGCAAAAATATCACAAAAGTGGTTACTCGGAGTTTCATGTTCCCGTTCATCGGACAGTTTTGTTAGAAAT
>NC_068985.1:9298369-9298897 GCF_001194135.2 Octopus bimaculoides
TATATATATATATATATATATATATATATATATATATATATATTTCTTTCTTTAGTTTCAGCTCAGAGCTGTGGCCATGCTAGGGCACCGCCGTTTTGCTACACTATTATTACTGAGAGCCTCCTCTCATATGTAGCACTTGGTAAAGAATGGAGTTTGATCCTGCCACTCTCATTTGCACTTCTGGGACTCTCGACAGGATCACAACATATAGATACACTGCGGCATAATTTCTTTTCCTCAACAGGCCCTGCTCTGTTTGACATTGTCCCGAAACAAATAAAAGAGGAAAAGGGTCCTATCAGCTTAAAACGGAGTCTAGATAGATTTTTTCAGGGAATACCAGACAAGCCACCCATGCCTGGATACAACTCACTCAATAAGAACTGACTACTTGAATGGACCACAAACAAAACTTGACTGTAAAAAGGATTTAAGATAATCCTATCAGGTTTTGCTATTAAGTTAGACAAGGCCTGGACCAATCTTTGGTCGAAACATATCTAAGTTTATCTAAGTCTAAGTTTA
>NC_068985.1:9299759-9305471 GCF_001194135.2 Octopus bimaculoides
AAGGGTGTAATCATCTTCGCCCTTCCTCTCGAAATTGCTGGCATTGTGCTAAAATTAGAAAGAATTATATGAACTAAAAATAGCTGCCAAGTCTCCTTCAAATTACTCCCATTTCTTTTAATAAAAGAAAGAATGCGTTAACTAATGTAATCTTGTGTGTGTATATATATATATATATATATATATATATATATATATGCTTGTTTCTCCGGAGTTAGTCAAATTGATGTAGACGCCTCTGATGAGAATCCAATTGGAATCGAAAATCGATTAAAGTTTATCATTGCTTTCAGTCTACGAAGAAACAGTTAAATTTGCCATGTTTATACAAGTACTATATAAGATGCTCACACGCATACACACACACTGACACACACACACGAATGTATGCACGTGTGTATGTATGTAGGCGTGAATGTTTTTGACCCCTGCCAACGCTTGATAACCGGTGTTCGTTTGCTTAGGTCTCTGCAACATAGCGGTTCGACTATTTTCGGATCGATAAAATAAGTACAATATTTAACCAATAACAACTGGGGGCGATTTGTTCGACCAAACCTTTCAGGTGCTGCTCCAGTATGGTGGCAATTCAATGACGGAAACAAGCAACAGGTAAAGGATGTAATAATTATATTTCACTTACAGAAGGGTGTTTGCATTGTAAGTAGCCACCCGTATCAAACAAGTACTCGGAACTAAATTAATCTGACCTGATGTTACATGTATGTACATCAAAATGGTGGCGGGGGTGGCGGTGCATTGTAGGGGGAGTCGACAAAGTGTTATGTAAGGAATAAGCACTAATTTAATGCACCGTAACCACAAACAGGTGTGTTTCTTTCACCAACAAATTCCACACAATACGATATAGATTATACGTAGTAAAAACAAAACCATGCATAATTTGTAATTCCTGATCCAAACCTTTGCTATTATGTTAAACTGTCGTATGTCCAAATTTGGTCAAATACGTTTTTTTTTGTTGTTTTTTTTCAATATTTATTTTTGCTTGAGGGCGGTGAGCTGGCAGAATCGTTAGCACGTCGGACGAAATGCTCAGCGGTATTTTGTCTGCCGTTACGATCTGAGTTCAAATTCCGCCGAGGTCGACTTTGCCTTTCATCCTTTCGGGGTCGATTAAATAAGTACCAGTTATGCACTGGGGTCGATGTAATCGACTTAATCCCTTTGTCTGTCCTTGTTTGTCCCCTCTATGTTTAACCCCCTGTGGGCAATAAAGAAATAAATATTTATTTTTGCTTACAATAGCCGGTTCTTTTGGTCGAACTGTCGTATCTCCAGCTGTTTCAGATGGCAAACTATCAAAAATTGTCAAAGTGTAGTACAACGGTTTTGCTATGGAATGGTGAAACTATTGCTTCGTTTTCTGAAAAAGCAACATTTTAGACTTACGACACTTTTGCATAATAGCAACAATCTGTAGTCTACATAAAGAATAGATGATATCAAAAGCTGAAGTAACACATCTTATACTCTCTAATAAATTAATATTTATTATATACTTCAAAAGTACAGAACTTTAGAATGTATTTGCCAACAATCCACTAAACTCTAAAACGTCCTCAACCAGGAAACTTCTGAACTACCGGCTCAAACTCGGCCGCTAGTCAGGTCGAGAAGGGCAAACTGTCAAAGTATCAATTACTCTCTGACAGGTTTGTGGTCGGGTATGAGACGGTACAGACCTCCGGCGTTCTAGCCTCCCCCATCCCCGACCACACCCCAGCTCACTGCTGTCGGGGCTGAAATGGCTGACTGCAAGTGCGAGACCCGTGAATCAGAGTGACTGTTTCAATGCAACTCCATCGCCATCCTCCGGGGCAACGCCTTTTCCATTTTATCTGCTGGGACAATAAGGCGGACGGACAAGCCTTTTTATATAATCCTCTGCTATGAGGAAAAGGAAAATTATGATGATTAAGGCAGGCCGGTTCATCAAAATTAGAAAACTATTTCATTAAGCACTATGGAACAAATGCTAAAAATAACCAGAACGACCCCAGCTCGTGTCGACTGAACAAACCTCAAATGACCAATATCCAATATAATTCTAAAATTCATATTCAAAAATGAAAGTTATGAACGCCATCTTGGATTGAACGTATTACTACTACATTTTGCTTCTCCTACGGACCAAGAATATGCATTAAGCAGTCACTGCGACACATCATATAATGTAAAAGCGAATCAAAAATAAGCATCTGAGGATATATAAAACAACCAATTTAACAATTTAACAATTAGCAGTGAAACTTTCCAGTGAGACAATAGCGTCATGATTATTCAGATATCATTACCAACGTCATGCGTTGACATTAGAAATTGTTACACAAACTATGTCTACAATATTCTCTCGACTATCGCAAGCGCTACGTTCCAAAAAACCCAGCGATACGTGAAAATCCGTGAAGAAGAAACAGTACTATATTGTATATATTTTTATTATTACTTTTATAATTTGTACATATTAGTATATTATAAATGCAGATAAGGTGGGTAGGAGTGAAGAGAGACAGTTAGTGTCTGATGAAGAAAGGAGAGGAGAGGAATTAGATGAAGAGAGGGGGGAAATTGAGCCCTTGTCGTGCAAAGGAGCGAAGAGAGAAGATTAATTTCTGTTCACGGCGAAGGCGTGAGTCCGGATGGCCCTGTCAAAAACAATATGAACACAGACAGGTGTTGTAGTGAATGACCGGTAGAGCGGAAATGGTGCGAGAGCGGGGTGTCATTGCCGAGTTTGATGTATCGGAGATGCTCCGCGAACCGGTCAGCCAAGCAGCGTCCCTTTTGACCGATGTACTGAGAAGGGCAGAAAAAGCATCAGAAACAGTCAATGACATTGCTAGAAGTGCAGGTAAAGGAGTCGGTTATATGATAGGGACGATTATGGGTGCCTGGGAAGAAGGTGATGCTGGAGAGGAGGAGCAAGTACGGCAGCGTGGGCGGGAGCGGGGGAATGAGCCATGCTGGTAGGTAGGGGTTAGGAAAGAAACTGTGGACCATGAGGTCACGCTGCTTGTGGGCTCATTTGAAGGATGGAATCGATAGGCTGGGGAAGATGAGCGAGGTGAAGGAGTCGGGCTGGAGTCGGCGGAAGACTCAGAGAATGGTTCATTGGAGGGGAGGGATGGTAGGTGATGGAAAGCGGGAGACGAGCAACGGCTGGGCAGCTGCGGGGAGAGAGAGTAGAGACACAGAACGTAACGGCAGACGAAATACCGCTAAGCATTTTGCCCGGCGCACTAACGATTCTGCCAGCTCGCTGTCTTTGATGTTATAATAATTCGGATTCCATCCATACATCCATCTTCTCCACCCACCTTTCCTGAGAGGGTCAAGGGGTCAAGAGGGTAGAATCCTCGAGCACCTTCTTCATAACGTCCTTCAGAAGCAACCATCCATTACGCTTTGCAACTGGATATCCAACCATGACCATCTCAGACTATGGATATTATCCACTCATCTCGTTCTTGGTTTTCCTCTTAGGTATCTTGCGAGTCTTTTCCGCGTCGTTCTAATCACATGTCCATAATATTAGAGTCGTGACTTCTCAATGCCTTCTTTTATTTGATGTACTAGTGTAGATTCCAATTTCTAATGTTGGTACGAGGCCATATTTGAAATAATATAAACTTTTTAATGTTTGCTTCTGTGTCTTTACGTTCTGAGATAAATCCTACTCTACTGGTTCTGCAACCCTGCAAATAATAACTTAATACAACATGGTATTTAGCCGTGCATTCCACTGGTCCTGCAATTCCACCGCTGTGTAAATGATAATGAAATCTAAAATATAGCGCAGCCATAAAAACTCTGTAGGGCTCAACCAATTACAGTTGATTTTCTTTCTTCTGTCCCAATTTATATCGTCTTTAAACAGTTTTATAGTCTATCCTACCAATATTTATGCATTTACTTTGCGAATTATGCAATAGAAACAGCTGTATAGTAAAACGTGACATACTTAATGATGAGTCGTAAAAGTTGAGGTTTTCGTCTAGAAAAAATTCTTTTAGAAATGTATTGTGTTAAAAACTAAAAAAGAAAAACACTATATACTTCAGAGTGATGGAATTATGATAAAAGCTAGCATGAGCTAAGAGGCGCCTTGTACATCTATATTTTAGCTTTTTACTTGTTTCAGTCATTAGACTGCGGCCATGCTGGGGCACAGTTTTGAAGAGATTTTATTCGAACAAATGAACGCCATTACCTTTTTTTTTCAAGCCTTGTACATATTCTATCTCTCCCTCTTGCCAAAACACTAAATTACAGGAACGTAAACAAACCACCACCGGTTGTCAAGCATGCACACACACACACACACACACACACACACATAGACACGCACACGGGGTTCTTTCAGTTTCCGTCTACCAAATCCACTCACAAGGCTTTGGTCGGCGGGTGGAGGGCTATTTTAGCGGACACTTGCCCAAAGTACCATGGTGTGAGATTGAACTCGGTGCCATGTGGTTGAGAAGCAAACCTCTTACCACACAGCCACGCCTAAACAATACGTGTATTAATCCTTTCTACTATAGGCACAAGGTCTGAAAATTTGGGGCAGGGGGCTAGTCGATTAGCTCGACCCCGGTATGTAACTGGAACTTAATTTATCGACCCCGAAAGGATGAAAAGCAAAGTCGACCTTGGCAGAATTTGAACTCAGAACACAGCAACGGGCAAAATATCGTTAAACATTTCGCCTGGCGTGCTAGCGATTCTGCCAGCTCGCCGCCTCGAATATGTGTATTAATAACGAAATGTGAGGCGCTCTCTGACTGTTTCTGGGAGCATAAGTCGGATTGAATCAAAGCTTAATTCACGTGATCACGTGATCGACCAGACTGTCGGACGTTGTTGTACATCGCTGGTCACAATGCGCTTTGCATCGTTTTAGTTTTTTTGAATGGTGCCAACCCGCAGGTTAGGCGAGCAGGCCAACATTGCCTCTAATCAGAAAGCTGGTCCATCGCAGAGGGACCTATTTACAGCTGAGTAGACTTGAGCCACGTGAAAGGATATATTCTGTCCAAGTACACAACGCCCATCCGGTCTGAAAATCATGATCGTGACTACAAGACGCCTAAGTACTAGGCTACGCGCCTTCACCAAAGCTTAAATGGGTTAACTACATTATACTTAAGTATGTGAATTAAAATTAATCATTTACAAATGACTAGAGTGAGGTGGAGGGAAAACCCAAATTTTCCGTCCCTCACGAAAGAAATTGAAGCAGCTGTATAACTTGTCATGTGGAAAATCCAAACCAAGAAGAAATCATGGTGCGTATCAGCTAGATCCACTGAGCGGCACTTTAGGCAGTTCTACCATACCCTGTAATAGACTTCGGTTGAGCAATTACTAGTGTGTGGAAATTAGAATATGGAAACTACGTGGAGGATGTCAAATAAATGCGTGCATATAGACACACACGCACACACACACACATATACATACACACACATACACGCACACATACATGCATATACATACATGAGTGCGTATATTAAGACAGAAAAGGAGACAGAGAAAGAAAAATTGAGAGAGAGAGAGAGAGAGAAATGAAAAAAACTTAATATATGTATGAATGCATATATATATATACATATATATAATATATATATATATAATGCATGTATATATATATATATATATATATATATATATATATATATATATATATAT
>NC_068985.1:9305786-9321305 GCF_001194135.2 Octopus bimaculoides
TATGTATGTATATATATATATGTATGTATGTATGTATGTATGTATGTATGTATGTATGTGTGTATGTATGTATGCATGCATGGCTGTACGTACGTACGTATGGATGGATGGATGGATGAATGGATGGATGAAAAACAAAGTCAGTGAATTCTTTTTATCGATACTGATTTTGGATGTGACCCTTCAGACGATGTCAGCGAACTGAGAACGATGACGAAACACATTAGGTCCTTGGATGCATTTGTAAAAGTAGGTTCTCACCATATAAGGTTAGTTAAATCATCGTACTTGATGCGGTCTACAAATCTTTATTCTTGGACTAAAGTTTATCATTACGGGAAGCAACTCAGTGTTTTTCCCTTGAAGGGTAATTACTCAACAACGCTAAAATCAGTTTAGAAGCGATTTCCTAAAACCAATTTTTATAGGTTGTGACGTTTGAATAACTGGATTTTTTTAAACGCTCTAAGAGGAACCTCTGCTGGTAGCGACAACATGACATTATCTTTGGCCTTTAGTTAAGAAACATTGCGGGTTCTTTGATTAGGATTTGGAATTTTTCGTTAGGCAAGGTCTTTTCTTCTGTACTCCGAGATTATTATTGCTCTAGGAAGGAAGCCTTCTGTTATATTTGTTCTACACCGAATTGAAGACACTCCCCTGTCACTGTCACCATCATGAGGGAGCTTGCCTCCCTTGTTTGTCATTAAGATACGATAAATGGCTGCGTGGTTTTAGCTCTTATTTCTAGCAACACTGGTTCTGATTTGTGCCCTCTGTCACTTTAGTGATGTATATATTTCTGCCTTTCGGTTATAAGATTGCGAACTAAATAACCAAGAAGAAAGTGGAAATTTATTCACATCCAAGACCTTTTCATTAAAAAATTGTCTACAGTATACGAGCGTATATTACAATGACCAACACATGTTTCTACTGCAGTAGCTACACATTGTTCTGTATGCAATTATGCATCCTAGTCGCTGAAATTTTATCAAGGGTCTATACAAGGATAACGCACTTTTAACCCTCTTTAACTCCTCAAACCTGAACATAGAAAAATATAGGAAAAATGTTTTCGTATATTTTTAAAACATAGGACTTTCAATATTAATGGATGAGGCGCATAACTCAGTTAACTTTCTTGATGTTAATTTAGATCAAAATACAGATATATACAGGCCATATAATAAACAAACTTACATTCATAAAAATAGCAGTCACCCAAAAAGTATAACCCGATCTATGGTAGAAAATATATCAATCCGAATTAATAAACTCTCAGCGAAAGAGGAAGTATTTAAACTAAATGAGGACTTTTATAATTTCGCACTAGAGAAGGCGAGATATAGAGAAAAACTAAAATTCTTTAAAGGTAGCAATAATAGAAATAATGTAAGTTGCTGGATGGACCACACTGACAATAATCATAATAGTATGGATAATATGAAGAACACCACTAACCAAAAAGAACAGAGAGTAGGAAGAGTTAAAGATAGGAAATCTGTGCAATTAGAATGTAACAATAGAGTACCTAGAAACAAAAATAAGAGTACAAATTTACTTGAATATGTGCCAAATGAAGTACAAAGTGGCTTAGAAATGAACTGACCTACTAAGAGGTCTCGTTCAGATAGGTTAGATAAACAATACATAAACTCTATAAGTAGTAATATACAAATAATTGACAAATATAATGTCAAATATAATAACAAACTCAATGCCGTGATAAGAACCAGATACAGAGATTACATACTTTTACAAGAAGCTTAGGTAGAAATAGAAATACATACCTCAGTAACATCGATAACTCTAGCTATGTAGAATGGTATATAATTCCCTTCGGAAAACAAATAACTTCCAGTATGCTGAAATTGTTTTATTTGGTATTGACTAAACATTTTCCAAAAGACAGTAAATACTAAAGAATTTTTAATAAAAATCGAGTTAGATGAGCTTTCTGTAATAGCAAAAATCTAGCACAAATTATAGCTGCACACAGCGATAGTAAATTTTAAAGTTTTCATCTGAACAATAGCAATAATAGTAACCAGAATTATAATTACAGATCAATAAATAGCAACAGTGTCAACACGAGCGGGCAAACCGTTGGTGACACAGCTGGGTATTAGGATAGGAACTATGGTTTGGCAGCCATTGGAGTTGAAGAGACCCGATGGAGCTCTACAATTAACCTGGAAGTAAAAAATGTGAATCCTAAAAAGCAAAGTACTCAGAATGTTGTTTATGTGGAAAGGGCTAAAAGCTTAGAAGATAAACAAGAGATTATAGAAATCACATCTAGAGTAGGTGAAGTGGATACTAGTAATAAAAGTAGTAGAACTATTAAATGCGATTGTACAAGGAACAGGGTCTGTCCGCTTAACTCTAATTGTAGGCATAAAAATATCATATGCAGATGCAAGATTACCTCAGAGAATAGAGAGTATTTCTATATAGGAGCTAGCTCATTTTATATTAAGAAGAGAATTGCCAATCTTTTAAGTTCGTTTAGAAATAGGGACAAAATTAATACTGCCAGTCTTAGTAACCTAATTTGGACACTAAAAGATAGTAACAAAGTATTTTCAATTCCTTGGGAAATAATTAAAACAAAGCCTTATAGAATAGATGGTAATAGACGTGACCTTTGTGTGGAAGAAATGTACCAAATTTTCATTTCTAAATTTACTCTTATAAGCACTAGACAGGAACGGGGTGTGAGATGTCCACACTTGATAGAATATACGTTACGTTTAGACGATTTATAGAAACATAATTTACCAGTAAAAGAAGTATTCTTGCTCTATGATAGCATATGATAGCCAATAACTGTATAGAAGCTTTGCAGTGCACGTTATAAGGTTATCACCGAGATTATATATATATATATATATATATATATATATATATATACACACACACACACACACATATATATATATATATATGTGTGTGTGTGTGTGTGTGTGTGTGTGTGTGTGTGTGTGTGTGTGTGTGTGTGTGTGTGTGTGTGTGTGTACGATGTATGTATGTATGTGTGTATTATGTATTTGTGTATGTATGCAAGCATTCTTAAATGTACATATATAATTATATGCAAGCAAGTATACATACGTACGTACGTACATACATACATACATACATACATACATACATACATACATACATACATAAAAGGCTGGCTGATTGTTTCACTGTTGCTACAATCATATCAGCCATAAAAGTATTCGAAGAAGCAGGTTGTTGCAAACATATAATTATATATACTTGATAACATCAAATTAAGATTAACCAAATATACCCACCAAGAAGTAAGAATAAAAATAAGACAGATTAAACAGTAAAAACGGCGAAGCAACTTAAAATTTGGGGTTAAGGAAGTAGCGGTATCTTTAAGAAACAGAATAAACATCTTCTAAAGCGACGTAACAGTCAAATACTTTATTTCGTTGTGACTTAAATGTTATACATCGTTTACAGAATCTATTTGGAAAGGCTCAAAGCGTGACTGTGTGGTAACAAGTTTGCTTCTCAACCACAGGGTTATGGGATGAGGTTCGTTGTGTGGCACTTTGAAGAATTGTCTTATACAGTTACTCCGGCCCATAAAAAGACTCGCAAGTGGAATTGGTGGACGGAAACTAAAAGAAACGTCCAGCCAGCCACCATGATTGACCGCTAGCTCCCAAAGATTTTTCATTCTCTCTCTGTTTATTTCCTCGTGTTCCTTTCTGTTGAAGAGCGTAAGCTCGAAACGTAAAAGACTTTCTCACCTTCCCAAGCATTAAACTAATATATCTGTTTGTTGTTTATATCCAGTTTTAGAAAAGAGATTCTATCAAAATTGTTTGGGAAGGTTATTAAATGTGTGTGTGTGTGTGTGTGTGTGTGTGTGTGTGTGTGTGTGTGTGTGTGTGTGTAATGAGAACATTTTAATCAAGATTTCTCGTGTTCATGAATATATTTTTTCTTTTAGAAAATTACTATTTTTAAATGTCACAACGAGAGATATTCAGCAACAGTACTTTGTAGGAAAGATTATTTGCCAACATAACATGGCAGTCATGGTTTAGGACGAATGTTGCTGTAATTTAGCCCCAGGAGACATTGTCTCCAGCTAGCTATACGACATGATCTGTGTCCTTATATTTCGAACAAGGGAATCTAGCACCCACCCCTCAGCTCAAATTACAGCAACATTCGTCCTAAACCAGGACTGCCATGTTATGTAGGCAAGCAATCTTTATTTTTTTCTTTTGTTATCCGTTTAGTTAGGTGAGAATGTTTTGATAAAATGTAGTTCCATTGCTTTCTTGTACTTTAGGTCATCGACGGGCATTTGAAGAAGGTAAAGATCTTGGATCTGCTGTTTCCGCATATTTCCAGATGCTAACTCAGTGAAAACTTACGGAAGTGTTTATATCTGATGTGTTGTCTGTGGATTCTTGCACGTTGGCAAAGGGAATTGTTGGTTTCGCCAATATAATTTTCATTGCAATTGGAGAATGTTATGCAGTATATGAGATTCTGTGTCTTGCAGTTCATATCTGCATTTGCTTGGAAAGAGAACCCACTTTTAAATTTTATATGGGAACCATTGTCCAAATATTTGAAGTTGTTATTAAGTGTTCCGCATGTTATCTCAGCAGTCCTTCGTGGAGAATTCTGAATTGTTTGTAAGAATTTTTGGATGACGTTCGCCGTTTCGTATAAAGCTATCATCAACCAAACTTTTCATTTTGCTGTTTTGTAGAAGTATTGGTAGGTTTATTTCTATACTGTGAAAAATGTTGGTCACTCCTGGGACATGTTTATTGATAAATGAAATAATATTTTAATTAATCATTTTCTTAGCAGTCCTCAGTTGTATGGTGTCCAGTTTATAAAAGCGATGAAACTGGATATCGTACAACCGAGGACACAAAAGAAAAAAAATTAAGGAAAATACTATTCCATTTATGAATACATGATTCAGGAATGACTAAGAACTCGTTGAGGTTTATTATACAGGGAATGAAGGGTGGCACAAAAACTGGAGTTCTAATGACGTCAGTATGCAGCCCATGCGTGACTGCACGGGAAGCGTCGTGTTTGAGCTGAAAGAAAACATTTGAATGGCCTGGTTAATTTCATTTCATTTAATTTCAAAGTTTCAGCTCAGAGCTGCGGCCATAGAACATGCGTGGAGGTTATTTATGAGATTACGTCATTTTTATTCTCGCTTTGTTGCCTCGTTTTGCTCCATTTTGTTTTCTTTCCAATTATTCATCACACCGTGCACACACGCGCACAAACATACATAAACACTTGTGTGTGTGTGTGTGTGTGTGTGTGTGTGTGTGTGTGTGTGTGTGTGTGTGTGTGTGTGTGTGTGTGTGTGTGTGTGTGTGTGTGTGTGTGTGTGTGTGTGTGTGTATGTGTGTGTTTGTGGGTGTTTCCATGTATATCTCATTACTGTCATCTACATTCCCACCTCTGTTAAGCACCACTCATAGATCATAAACTTAGGTCACTGAATAATATTATTTACAGCCAATACGTAGCAGTAAAGTGGTGAGGTGGCAGAATCGTTAGCACGGAGGGTGAAATGCTTATCGGTATTTCTCCTGCCGCTACGTTCTGAGTTCAAATTCCGCCGATGTCGACTTCACCTTTTATCCTTTCGGGGTCGATAAATTAAGTACCAGTTGCGTACTGGGGTTGATCTAATCGACTGGCCCCCTCCCCAACAATTTCGGGCCTTGTGCCTAGAGTAGAAAAGAATCGTTAGCGTGGTAGTGGTGTCTTTATTTTAATATTTGTTGCATTAATCTATGGCTTTTTACCATCCTTTCCAAATGTCTTGTGACCTACAAACGTTTTCTTTTTATTTCACTCAGAACGTTATAAGTTTTGTTTATAAAAGATAGAAACCACGTAACCAAATTCATATTCATTTTTCGTCATAAACCTTACCCTGTGGTAAGAAGTATAATTAACCAACCGCCTGGTTTCATCTAAGTCCCTCGAGACCACAAAAAGCTTTCTTTAATTTGATAAACAGAAACTGAAAGAAGCCCGTCGTTTATACCTACATATGTCCACATGTGTGCATGTGTGGACTTATGTATGTACGTCTGCGTGTGTATGTATGTATGTATGTATGTATGTATGTATGAAGAGGCACGTGACTCAGTGATTAAGGTGTTACACTCATGCTCAAAATATTGTGGTTTCGATTCCTAGACATGGCGATGCGTCGTGTTCTTGCGCAAAACGCTTCACTTCGTATTGCTCCAGTCCACTCAACTGGCCAGAATGAGTAATACGTATATATTCCCCCTTGACCAGCGTCTCGTCCAGGGGGGAATATATATACGTTAAGCAATACGGAGAACCGGCTTTATGAGATTATGGCTTGGGAAGGACCATTATGTGTGTGTCTGTCTGTCTGCCGGCGTTTGTGAGTGCGCGCGCATGAGCGTACGTGTGGATGGATTGACGGATGGATAGATGGATGGATGGATGGACGGGTGGATGGATTCGAATGTGCATGTGACTGTGTGTCTTCCCCATCGCCACCGCCACCATTTGACAACCGGTTGTGGCTGCTTACGTCACCGAGACTTAACGGTTCAACAAAACAGCAGCGATAGAATAAATACCAGGTTTCAAAAAAGAAAAGTGCTGGAGGTCGATTTCCTTAAGACAGTGCTGTAGCATGGCCGCAAAAACAGCAATCAAGCTAAACTTTCCCATGTAAATGAACACACCACGTGTGCACGCGCACGCGCGCACGCACACACACACACACACACACACACAAACACGCACACGCACACACACAAATACACACATACACATATACAAATACACACACACATACACACTCGCATGCACATACACACACACAGATACACACACACACACTCTCTCTCACACACACACACACACGCAAACACACACTCACACACACACGCATGTACACATGTATGCATACAAACACACACATACACACACACACACACACAAACACTCACACAAATGCATACACATGCTCACACACAAATACACACATAACACACACACTCACACACGTATACACACATACGCACACATACACACACATGCACACACACAAGCACTTACGCACACACACTCTCTCTCTCACATACATACATACACACACTCTCTCACACACACATACACACACGCAAACACACATATTCACACACGTACGCATACACACACACATACACACACATATACACATACACATACTCACAAACACACACACAACACACACACACATACACATACACACGAACACACACAATTATCCTACCCTGGTACTGCTAATTACGATTCACTTCCCGTTGTTTTTTCACATTTTCCAAATTTCCAGCAGCGATTAAACTGATCTGTCACGGTAATTGATCGCAGTTTTAGTTACTCCTGTAAAATAAAACGTCAATGCACAAAGAATTAGATTCTGTTTTCTAGCTGCTGGAAGAAGCGATTCATAAACAGACAGACAGACAGACAGACAGGCAGGCAGGCAGGCAGGCAGGCAGGCAGGCAGGTAGGTAGGTAGGAAGGTAGGTGGGTGGGTAGGTAGGTAGGTAAACAGACAGACAGACAGACAGACAGATAGATACATACATACATACATACATACATGGTGGTGGTTGTCTACTCCTTAAACAGAGTTTGACCACCTCCTGCACCTACACCTTAGCCCTTTCATGGCGTCTGATGTGGCTTTTTAAACCACACAGATTGCACATACATACATAGAGAGACAGATAGATAGACTGACAGACAGATAGATACGGATTGTCCGTATTTTAAAACTATGATTTAAAAAAGAAATTCGAAGAAAAACGAAGTTTTAGGATTTGGGCGGAGAGCTGGGTTAATGAAAAGGGTTTTTTTTAAAATTCAGTATTGTTTTTAAATTAGCTTTCATTTTCCTTTTGAAAATAAAGGAAGTGGAGATTGTAATGGTGATCGCCGTAGTGCAAAAAGAGCTTTTGGCCGAAATTGGTACTGAGTGGGGGAGCAGGTTTGGAAAAAAATTCATGCGCAGGTAAGAAGCTTGCTTCCCAACCACATGGTTCTGGGTTCAGTCCCACTGGGTGGTACCTAGAGTAAATGTCTTCTACTATAGCCTTGGGCCGACCAAAGCCTTCGGAGTGGATTTGGTAGACGGAAACATACATATTTCTGTTTTCCTTTTTGTTGAAGAGCGTAGGTTCGAAACGTAAAAGACTTTCTCACTTCCCGAGCGTTAAACTAATACATCTGTTTCTTGTTTACACACGCACACACACACACACACACACACACATACACACACATTGTGTGTATGCATGATTACTCTTCGCGTATTTATATAAACACATGCAAATGCCAATTCGTTTATTTATATAAATTGGTTTCTATTTTATATGTTACGTTATTCCCGTTTCTCTTTATCCATGTAGTATAAGTAACCTATTGAGAATAGTAGCATACGGACTCGAGTTTTTGTGTGGTTCCCCGTCCTCAGCGTGTGTTAATCACCAGCTAGTGATGAAAACTCACCTCACTCGCAAAATGCTATATGCTTTATAATAACACACTACTATATACTAACACACGTTGAGGACGGGTAACCACCCAGAAACTCGAGTCCCTGTGTATCCCGTAAGGCTAGGGATGGGAGCGATGACCTTCCCTCGTAAATACTAATCGGACACAGAATGTATGTCGTTAGCCAGTTGGAAGAGATGTCTTCCTGGGACTATAGCACTGTCCTTTATAGGACGCCACACTTGGTTGGCAATTATATGTTACGATTCCGTATTGCTATTGTTTACACTTCGCTCCAAGATTTAATATAGCTTATTTCTCCTATTGAGAATAGTACTAAACCCAGAAAGTCTTACCAATATTTCTCTGAATGTGATATCGATAAATCAACGATGGTTTGACAGGAACATCTGTGGTAGGTAAGAGGTTGAAATCTCTTGATAAATATAATAGGAATAGTGGAGCTTGTTAAATGGTGGACGAGGAAATTTGAGATGCATGAATGAATACAGAAATAAATCTATAAATGAAAAAGGATTTTCAAGGAAAAATGATAGTTTGTTTTCAAAGCAAACGTTAATTGTAAAGGTTTCTGTAAATTGATCATGCTAATTATAAGTGACCTCGAAGATTCCATTTGTAAACAATTAGCTCCCAGGATAGCAAACTCAGGTTCCGGCTCAAACTCAAAACGTATAAATGAATGAATGACCTACTCTTGTACACATACGCACACGCACGCACGCACACGCACACGCACGCACACACACACACACACACACACACACACACACACACACACACACACACATATATATATATATAAACGCGGATGCGGTTGTGCTGTAAGAAATTTGCTTCCTAACCACAAGGTTCCGGTTTCAGTTTCACTGAGAAGCACTTTGTTCGAGAGACTTCTACTATAACCTCAGGCTCATGAGTGGGTTTCGTTGACGAAAATATCTTTTTATGTTTATGAGGGTGGGGGCTGAAAAATTCCTGGCTTTCGGTAAAAGAAAATACAGGAGTATCAGTTAATCATGATTTTATTCAATATATTCCCCTATCAGATTCGCCCACCACATCTAACCTTTGAAAGATGTTTTATTTTTCCCTTATTTAGAAATTGAAGCTTAGGATAATTATGAATGGGTTCCACGACAAATTTTTTTTTAAATTAACCACATAAAATTCTCTTGACAAGTTATTTGTCTAATTATATGTGACTCTATATTTATAGAAGGGGAACAACAACACATTTAAACGATCTTTTACCAAGTCCGTTATTAACCGCCGAGTTATTAACCGCCGAGTACTTATTAGAAGACATTAATTCGCATGTACAACTTATCACTGATAATTTAAACATTCACAGAAGAGCAGAACCATATGATCGAAAGCCTCCATACTATACATTCAAAGACCACGAATCTAATTTCGACAAAAATTTACTACAAGATTAATTAAGCCTACTAAAAATCTAATTAGGAAAAATCGGTAAATATTGGGTTGTCCGGAAAGTTTGTGCCGAATTTTAAAGGAAAGAAAAAGGTCAATAAATACTTGCCATTACATTTTTAATCAACCAAATATGAACCATTTTGTTGCACAATGCGTCTCCATCTTTCCTTTAACTTGAAAATACCCTCTTCTCTGAATTGAGGTGGCTTCATGGCAAATATGTTGAAAGGTAAGCTACTATAAATCGGCACGAACTTTCCGGACAACCCAATAGAATGTTGACTAAATTATCAGATTATTGACTAAATTATAACAAATGTTGATTAAGGTTAAAGAGGTATCGTTCTTATCACTGTGGCAAAATATGCAAGAAAATATTAAAATGTTCCTTTAAATTAATACCAAATTCTTTCACTTTGACTTTAAATGTGATACTATTTTATTTCTCGTCTGAGCAAAGGCCTTTCTCTTCATCCGATGTAAATAATAAATATAATAATGAATAATAAATTAATAAATATTAATGACTCAGACATAAATATTACTACCTGTGCTAGCAAAATAGAACCCAGGCGCACCACAACGCGGTGAGCTGGCAGGAACGTTAGCACGCCGGGCGAAATGCTTAGCGGTATTTCGTCTGCCGTTACGTTCTGAGTTCAAATTCCGCCGAAGTCGACTTTGCCTTTCATCCTTTAGGGTCGATAAATTAAGTACCAGTTGCATACTGGAGTCGATCTAATCGACTGCGTCTCCACCTCCCCTTAAAATTCTGGGCTTTGTGCATAGAGTAAAAAAGAATTACGGTAGCACCACACGGTCTACATCTAACAACTAGAATTTAAATTTCCAAAGTTAGACGGTGGTCTACACCGATATGATAGTCTAATTGTCTAATTCTACTCATAAATACAAGTTCCAGAAGAGTGATAAAGTAAAAGAAAAAAAACAGACATAAATGTATTCTTTAAGGAATTTAAATTACTCATCCTTATTTAAACCAACCTTCTTAAAGTGGACTTGAAACTTGATTTTTCCAGTTCACTAAACTAACATCCCAGGAAAACAGTAAAGTCATTAAACAGCATTCACTTCTATAACCATTCTAATAGCGTAATCAATAATCTTGCTGAAATTTTTAACTAAACAACTTACTACAATAGAATTGGTTTCAAAGTCAAAAATCTACTACCCTGAAACCACCACAAACGTTTCTATTACTAAGAACAATAACAACTTTTTACTAGAAATCGAAACAGAACGAGAAATATTACATGGTATAATCTGCTCTTCAATTTAATCGTAATTAACCTTATAGCCATACAAACCTACCTTCTTAGAAAATAATCCTACTCACAGCATAAATATTATAGAATTTTTAATAAGTATACCATAAAATTATAATAATCTACTACATTGAATTTTGTACAGCCTTAACATCTTCCCTTCAATGAAAACTAATTTATAGCGGTTAAATTTATTAGAAATATCAATTTGAAATATATTAAACGTAGTTATTGTCCAATGAAATTATCATAAATACTTAGACAATGATATAGCTTTTTGTTTCTGCAATAACTAAATGCGTACTTATATAAATTCCACTATCACATACACATATTGAGGAACCCGAATAGGGGAATGGAACATCACACTAGAAATATCTATGGGAGTTAAAGGAGAAGAAAATTAACTACTCCTTTAAATGGAAAATCATTTTGAAAGCTAAATCATATTGCAGAAAATAAGATATCTTTCCGATGAAAACTTATTTGCAAATAGAATTTTCCGAAATAAATAAACTGAACTGATTTATTGGGTGCACAGAATCTGTCAGTTATTCCTTCATCGGACAACCAAAATTTCAGCTCCTAAATAGTATTTATTTAATCAACCAATTTTTACAATCATAACTTTATCCATTCGTGGTTTTATGTTAATTTCTCAATTTTTAAATCGTTATTTTAATTTTTGCTCATATAATGTGGTGTGCCTCCATTCTTCACTTTTCAATCTTCTAAAAATTCTATTTCATATTTTATTTGCTTCCCTTCCACTTACATCTGAGGTTTAAGTTACTAAACAGTCCTTGTAGCTTATTCAGTTCTCCCCTGCAATATCGGACATTTTTTTTTTACCGTGATTCCGTTAACTACTTGGTTTACATGTATTTTATCTGTCATATATGCAAGTTTGTGCTTCGCTCTTCTAAGACATTTCTAATATTTTATACAGCTTCCATATAAAATATATTCTCACATACACACAGTTTTAATTCACTTCTTCCAATCAACCATATTCTTATACACGAGATTAATCCAACACATTTTACTTCTCTTTTACATCCTAAAAGAACCGCTTACTATTCTATTATATACATAAGCCTTTTATTATAATATTTTATTTTATTTTATTAATTTCCTTAATTTCATTTTACTTATTTACTCATTTATTTATTTATTTTGCTACTTCTCTAACTTAGAATTTTCTTTTTGAATCATTGAAAATACTCCGTTTTCAAGTGTGTGTGTGTGTGTGTGTGTGACAGAATACCCGACGTTGCCCTGCTTTAAGGCATAGTCGATTTAACAGAATAATATTAAATTCCTCTTGAAAAGTTGTGTGACGTGTAAGAAATGAAACCGATTGCCAATACATGTACAGCAATCTAGTGTCTAATGTGTTTCAGGTGGATGTTCAATACTTAGCGGCGTTTTGTCCGTCTTTACGTTCTAAGTTCAAATTCCGCCGAGGTTGACTTTGCTTTTCATACTTTCAGGGTTGATAAAATATGTAACAGTTGAACAGTGGAGTCGATGTAATCGACTAGGCACCCTCCTGCGAACTTGCTAGTCTCGTCCCAAAATTTGAAACCAATATCAAAATATATTGCATTAATGAAATTATATAAATACCATATCTAATTCAGCCATATTAAAAAAGAACACGTGACTAAGTAAATGTGAATGTAGTTTTATTTCAATTATGACTCTTATTGATGATAATATATTTTATTCTAGAAATACTAATTCTTATATTTCCAAGAAGTAAAACGGCCACAGAAATAACAAACACTCTTATAACCTATGGAAATGTATGTGCTTGGAGGAAACCCATTAATCCAAACAGTGGAACTTCATTATATGCAGTATATATTATAAGAATTGCAGTGAGCCCAAGTTTTTTATAATGTACCCATCGTAGCTTTGACCATTCTGAACATTGTCATATCCTCCGAAATTCTCAGTGTTTATTGATTGTCTATGACAGGCATAAAAAAAAAAGAGATTATGGGCTTCCAACCGTTGAGCAGCCTATTATAAATTAGCCATAAATAAAGCAGTATTTCTGATGCAGACCAGAAATTGTCAATGGTTGTCCTTGAAATTTATTGATTGGCATGGCAAAGCTTAGGTGGTCTGGAAATTAAAGAATTCAAGTCTTTTAAATCGAAAGGAGACATCTGTTGTTATGAGTGGAATTCTGAGTAAAACTGCATCTTCTGCTTTGGTGCACTCAGCGAGAACAGTAGCGTCGATGACATAAAGCAATTAACTTTGCACTATTAGTTTTGTGCCATTGCACAACGAGGATTGATATAAATTTTCGGAGCAACACTATTGGGGACAAGCGAAGGCCCCTGGAAATGTCATGCGTTTTGCAAGTGAAACTTGAGAACTTTGTCCATTGCTATTGCCATGGCAGAGACGCCAGAAAAGGGCAGGCAAGACAGAGAGAAAGGGAAAGAAATAAAAGAGGAAGTTGTGACAAGAGTTAGTTGAAAGATAAAAGGAATAAAGAAACACTGGTTAATCGATACAGATGTAAAGTAACACACACGCATGATCTTTACTCGAGGCACTTCTCTTCAGCTGCTCATGTCTGTATTACTGAAATCGAGTCTTTACTTTTATCTTGATCTGTGAGCTTTCAGCCTTGCTTGAAACTGCTGTTAGCTTTCGTGGTGTTTATGCGTTGTCTGTCTGTGGGTATTCTGCTGAAGGTGGCCTGTCATTCATGCGGCATTGCTGGTATTCATGGCGTGCTTCACGTTCACTGTAAATCTCTAGTCTTTTGTAAGATGCATTCTAGACAGTAATAGCCCACAATCTTTATTGTCGTTGATCAGCTGTTTCTGCCCTCAAAGCTCACTTGCGTTTGGATGTTGTAAGTGTGAGAAATCTTTAACGTGGTTTTAGTGATCGGAACATCACATCCTTTGTAATAAACCACCCAATTAAGAAAGGACTAAATTGTGGTTATGACCGAAATTTGAACTTCCACCCACAAAATTCGACTTCCAGTAGCCGACAGCTATTGAAAATGGTGCATCTGCTGATATTAAATAATTCAAGCAAGAAGTCGATTTTGGGGGATATGAATTCAAATTGTGGTCACGACCAACAATAGTCCTCCCTTTTTATGAATGATCTGTTACAAACTAATAAATATTCAAATGTGAGAGAATTAAAGAAATGTAATTTTAAATAGAAATACAATTGTATGTAAAAGACTTGCATGGTTTTGCAAATGCAAGAACTGGTATTTCAATAAGAAAAATGAAAGAGTATGAGACAGAGAGTGAGATACAGAAAGCGAGAGGGGAAGAAATTCAACGAATGAAGTAAAGAAGGAGAGTGCGGTGAGGGAGGGGAAGAGATGGTCGTAGAGTGAATGAAACTGAGAGAATGAAGAGAGAATGGGAGTGGTTGTTGTTGTTGTTTTTGGCACTCCGTCGCTTACGACGTCGAGTGTTCCAGTTGATCCGATCAACGAAACAGCCTGCTCGTGAAATTAACGTGCAAGTGGCCGAGCATTCCACAGACACGTGTACCCTTAAGGTAGTTCTCGGGGATATTCAGCGTGACACAGAGTGTGACAAGGCTGACCCTTTGAATTACAAGCACAACAGAAACAGAAAGTAAGAGTGAGAGAAAGTTGTGGTGAAAGAGTACAGCAGGGTTCGCCACCATCCCCTGCCGGAGCCTCGTGGAGCTTTAGGTGTTTTCGCTCAATAAACACTCACAACGCCCGGTCTGGAAATCGAAACATGCGATCCTATGACCGTGAGTCCGCTGCCCTAACCACTGGGCCATTCATTGCGCCTCCACAATGGGAGTGGTAAAGGTCTGCGAAAGTACAGAGCGACGATTAAGAGAGAAAAGAAGGGAAAAAGTACGAGACAAGGGGAAAGGTAGAATGAAAGTGAATGAATTTGGTAATGGAAATGAGAGGAAGTAAAGAAAGAAGGTATGAAGGGAAAGAGAGAGAGGGGGAGAGACAGACAGACAGACAGAAAGAGAGAAAACAAGAAGCGGTAAAAGTTTCAATGGCGAACAGAAAAGACAGAAAAGTAGAACGCGATTCCGAAGTGAGGTAGCAGAAGAGATGACGATAGGTGCATGCAAATGAAAGTAGACATGCGTGTAAGAGATGCTTAAAGCATTACATCAATTATGAGTTTTGGGAGAAGGTGGGAAAATGCACATATATATATATATA
>NC_068985.1:9321772-9325802 GCF_001194135.2 Octopus bimaculoides
TGTGTGTGTGTGTGTGTGTGTGTGTGTGTGTGTGTGTGTGTGTGTGTGTGTGTGTGTGTGTGTCTGTGTGTGTGTGTGTGTGTGTGTGTCCGTGTATGTGTGAAGAGAGGGAGAGACAAAGAGAGAGGTAGGGTGTTTATATTTAGGATGTAGAACATATTCAAACAAAAGATAAATTTGTTTATTGAATATGTGTATGAGTGGATAAAGATACACAAAGAAAAACATGTCTCCACAATAAAATATTGGACTGGTGCATAATTATTGCGGCTTTTTTCCAACAGATTTTATTCAACAAAAACAATAACAACATGTAACAAAAACATCTTTAAATGATTGTTCCGGAGCATATTCCCCATCTACTTCAATTATTGCTTCTCATTTGCTTGGCAGACGGTCAGACCGGCAGTTAAAGGTGTTTTTGCTAAATATTGTTATTGTTTTTGTTGAATAAAATTTGTTGAAAAAGAGCCGCAATAATTATGCACCAAACCAACATTAAGGTTTCTGATTGATATGTATACGTTTATAACCAATGCAGCTTTCGGAATCAACCAGTGGGTTGGTTGGCTGGTTGGTTAGTTGAAGGGTAAATTGTTTTTTAAATAAAGAAACCATTTGAATATTCAGCCAGAATCGGTAGAACGCGGACCAAAAGGCATTGCGTTGTTTGGTTAATGCCCTTTACATTCTAGCTTCAAATACCGCCGAGGTCAGCTTTCTCTATCGTCTATCTGGGGTTGATAAAATCGATTAAATCCTTCCTCCAAATTTGAGGCACTCTGCTGATGCATTTTATTGTTCATATCGAAGCTTGTGTTCACATTGCTTGTCATTGATGTTCTGCTGGTCTGCTTACTTAATCGCAATGAAACGAGGTTGTCGAAATTCCTGTTGGTAGTGTTACTACTTATACCATAAATCTTTACTCTTTGCTTCGATTTGGATTCTAGGCACGGTATGTTAAGCAACCTCTTGACAGCTTTAACGAACTCTTTGCTGCCGATCCAGTACACTAAGAATCCTGAACTGGAGTGTGAATGCACCAGAAGGGCCACGAATAGATACACTTCTTCCTGCAGTAGATCCTTTGGATCGCATGCGATAACAAACACATATGGGCACCAGCAAAACATAAAAACCATAAACAGAAGGAAAATCGTCCGAGATGTTCGGAGAGTTTCAGCCAACCAAGATTTCTTTCCTCGGATCTGGTTGGTATCGCTAAGTTTACATATATCCATTTTGGTCTTCTGTATCTTTCGTAAGATCAACAGGTTGAGAACACCGACTGAAAAAAGCGGCGACATAATAAGTACAAGCGTTATGTACAAAGTATAAGCGTGGCTGGCTACCCTGTTCCAAACACACGCATGTTGTTTATAGTCGTATTCGTGTCCATATAAGCCGAATATATTGCCCGATTCCAACAGGAAGGAAACTAGCCACACCAAAAATATAGTCGATAGGGAATTTCGCCGGTTGAACATTTTCCCACCCATTTGATTATGGCAAACGAAAATATACCTGTTGATAGTTGCCATGGATAAATTGAGGATGGCGCAGACACAAGCCGTGAAACAAAGCGAACTGACGAATTGACAGTAGGTTGATCTACTTCGAAAGAACTGTTCGCCTTTGATTATACCTGAAAAAGAATACAAATAAAATATCAAACAGTACTTCGGAAATCGAATGTGTGTGTGTGCGTGTGTGTGTACACGCATGCACATTATGTGTGTGTGTGAGAGAGAGAGTGGGGAGAGTTTATGTGTAAGAGACTGTGCGCGGGTGTGCTAGTGTCTCTGCATGTATGTATGTATGTATTATGGACAGAGACAAGTAGAATCTCTGCTCGACTTCATAAACATGTTCTTCATGGAGCTGAGAATGCTCGACCCAACAAGGGGTAAAAATGTCCTAGACCTCTGCTTCACAAATAATACGGCGCTCATCCATAATGTGACACCGACAATTTTCTCGGACCTTAACTTAATAGAACTTATAATGTGTGATCCACAGAAAAATTGCAGACACGCACAGTACTAGAAGCAGCCAATTCTTCTCAAGCCTGAACTTTCATAAAGCTGATTGGAAGGGTATGTATTCAGAAATAGGTCAATGGAAAGAAACTGGGTCCACCAGTCTCACTACGTAAGATATTTACATAGAGCAGCATTTGATGAGAATTGTGGATGACGTTGGTTGGCACTCCGTCGGTTACGACGACGAGGGTTCCAGTTAATCCGATCAACGGAACGGCCTGCTCGTGAAATTAACGTGCAAGTGGCTGAGCACTCCACAGACACGTGTACCCTTAACGTAGTTCTCGGGGAGATTCAGCGTGACACAGTGTGACAAGGCTGACCCTTTGAGTTACGAGCACAACAGAAACAGGAAGAGTGAGAGAAAGTTGTGGTGAAAGAGTACAGCAGAGTTCGCCACCATCCCCTGTCGGAGCCTGGTGGAGCTTTAAGTGTTTTCGCTCAATAAACACTCACAACGCCCGATCTGGGAATCGAAACCACGATCCTACAACCGCGAGTCCGCTGCCCTAACCACTGGGCCATTGCGCCTCCACGATGCAAGACGTACGCAGTCAGTTTTCTCCAGAGAGAATGTTAAACCATCGGAAGAATATAATCCCCATGGATAGGAAGATTTAATGAGACAACAAGCAAAACTCTCAAACAGTCTAAATGGGCCCCTAAAGCATAGCAAAGGATCCTATCTCAAACAGACATTGCTCGAGATCGAAAATGAACTCAAACTCTCCCATGAAAAGGGGAGGGCAGAAAAAGAAGTCAAGGGTGTCAAAAACATAAAGACAAACTCAGAAGCATTGTATAGATTTGCAAAAGAGTTTACTTCAGAGCGGTACAAGATAGGGTTACTGCTCGAGAAAAATGGCTCACCGACTGCAGACCCTTAGAATGCGCAATACAGCAATGTTTTCACACCTCCGTTAGGACACTTGCAAATAGCCATGCCAGATTAGTTCTTCGGCCCCACAGCTCTACACATTGCGATGGCAATTATTGATAACCTCGAAATAGAGGAAACTGATGTAATATCGGCCATTGATGGAATGAACTCAAACTCGGCCACAGGCCCTGGTGGATTTCCAGCAGTCCCCCTAAAGAAATACAAAGGGTCTCATTCTTCGTTTATGAAGCACAGGTCGTTCCGTTCCGTACGCCGGTCAGAGATTTCTGTAACTGTTTTTAAAAACACGAAAGCCCGATTTGTTTTTAGTACAACGGACCTGTGTTACTTCCTTTTCCTTGGAATTATTCCTAGGGGACACAAACACTGCCTTTCATAATACACCTTCACCATGTAGTTTATCTATTTGTCTATTTATTTACCCGTTATTCATTTTACAATAAAATAAATTTTAAGTTTTGTTTAACGGAAGTTTACAAATTGATTATGTTTACTGACAATATTTTACATATATTTGCATTCAAAATGGCCACCTTTTTCTTTCGCCATAACCCTAAATCTTTTCTCAACAGAAATGCATGACTTATCATGTTTACATAATAGGTAAATATAATTGCTGCACCCAGTAATTATTTATCCGAAGCTGACTCATATCAATGCTCACAAACCATGTACAACATTTGTTAAAAATTTACACTTTCGACTTTTATTTTTGGTAAGGTGTGAATGTCTTTATTTACAAAGGTGTCCACTCCTGCAATCTTTTCGATTTAACGATTTTTTTCTTTTCAGACTAACATGTTTTTAAACGTGTTTACTGCTACGAGGTTTTTGACTAGAATTCTCCTCCCATTACCCAAGACCTACATATCTTAACTCTTAAAAAAAAATACTTGTACAACTATTAAAATGTAAAAAATATAGTCATGACGTATTCTTTCCTTCAAAATAATAAGATGAGTGTTCAAATGGCTTTAACATACTATTTCTCCCCCTCTGCTTCTCTCTCTCTCTCATACATACATACATGCATACATACATACACACACACACACACACACACACACACACACACACACACACA
>NC_068985.1:9326141-9327017 GCF_001194135.2 Octopus bimaculoides
GTAGTGGTAGTAGTAAATTTTGTATTATATATATATATAGATATTGGGTCATCCCATAAATAATGCGGGTTTTTTTTCAATTACATGAGCTAAAAGTTGTATGGGGACGGGACAAACTACCTGCATCAACTTGCTATAAAAGCAGGTAGTAATTTTACATTGTCCTTATTCATAGTGCAAGTTTTAAAGAGTGCAGTTCGATTTTAACAGTTATTTTTTCAAAGTTATAATGGAAGTGACAAAGGAGCATATTCGGTATATTTTGCTTTATGAGTTCAATAAAGGCAACAACGCAACGGAAAGTGCGAGGAATATTAATGCAGTATATGGGGATCAGACAATAAACGTAAGCCAGTGTCAACGGTAGTTCTAGAAATCCCGAGCCGGAAACTACAGCCTAGAAAACGAGCCTCGTCCTGGAAGATCTTGCAAACCCTGGTGGAAAAAAAATCTCATCGTAACTGCTGAGGAACTTGCAGAGAAACTTGGATTTGGTCATTCAACCATTCATCGACACCTGCATGCCATGGAAAAGTCAGTAAATTGGGTCGATGGGTTCCTCACAAACTTCCCGAGTCTAATCACGCGTAGAGAGTGAATGTCTGCTCTTCTTTGCTATCACGTCTCAGGAATGAACCTTTTTTGGACCGAATAGTGACTGGTGACAAGAATGGGTTCTCTATAAAAATGTCAAGCGCTGTAGACAGTGGGTAGGGAAAGGAAAAACACCGGCACCCCAGACTAAAGGTCTTTACCCACGTAAGGTATTATTATCTGTTTGGTGGAATATGAAAGGTTTATTCCATTTTGAACTTTTAAACCCAAACCAAACAATAACAAAGGAGATATACTGCGAGCAGCTTGAGCGGTTTAAGT
>NC_068985.1:9327466-9351134 GCF_001194135.2 Octopus bimaculoides
GGAGAGTATATTTTAGATTAAAAAAGAACTTTGCTTATCTTAATTTTAAAAAATAAAAGAAGCGTAATAAAACCGCATTTTTTATGGGATAGATCGTTAGCCACTAAACCTTTTTCTATTTTCTCTCCCTGTTTATTTTTGCGTTCCTGTCTGTCGAAGAGCGTAGGCTCGAAACGTAAAAGACTTTCTCACTTCCCGATTTCCGAACGTTAAACTAATACATCTGTTTGTTGCTTACACACCCGTCTTCGTCTTTTGGGGGTTTTTTTTTGTAAATTCTCACTGTATATATATATACAAAGGTTTTATCAAAAGGTATCGGGACTGGTGCTATATAAAAGAAGACTATAATATATTTCAATTTGGCATTTACTGTCCTTCGAAGGTGACCCTTTCTGAAGCCACACACGTTATTCAGCGTCGTTTCCAATGATGAAAGCATTACTGGAACTCTTTTGGGTGGGATAACTAGCAACTGCCTCTTCGCATTCTCTTGGATTTCATCATCGTCTTGACATCTTGTTGAGGTTTTCCTCAGCAATGGTCATAAATGCACGATTCGTCACCTGATATGACCGTTTTCAAAACGTTTCCGTCTTTCTTGACACACCCAAGGAGATCCTGCGCAACTGAAACACGATCTTTGTTGTTTTTTTTTCTCGAGACGACCACACTCAACACACTTTACTTCCAAGCACAACTATAAACAACGGAAGTGGGCGCGAACGTTATAACTTAGTTCGATCTGTCCCAAACGACTTCACTCTGCGTATTTTAGCTCCGTCACCATAGCACCAGTTACGATATTTTTGATGAAACCATATGTGTGTGTGTGTGTGTAAGCAATTATGGGGATAAGCAAATTAGACACATCAAATATATTAAATATATATTAAGTACATCAAATACAAAATATGTAGCACTACTAAGTGTCTTCTATACTGAGAATATCTGGATCTGATCTCATCTGTGAACTCTGTGTGTGTGTGTGTGTGTGTGTGTGTGTGTGTATGTGTGTGTGTGTATGCGATGGTTTTTTCTTTTTCTTTTTTTTTATTGTTAAGTAGCGTCGATTTTTACAATTCTGTAAATAATAATAATAATATTTTATAACCTTAAAGCTTATAAGCGACCACCGCTCAATGACTATAGAAAATAGTCTAATAATGGGGCACATAAGCCCTCGACGGGAAAAAGTAGGTTTTCCCGTCTATGTATGTATGTATACATGTACGCTCTTACACATTGATTGGTATGTGTTGTCCAACCTACTATCCGGCAGCGTCCAATTCTCTAACGGTTTTTTTCAAATGAATCAAGTCATAACCTTATCCATCTATTGTTTTCATAATCGGTCATAATGTCTTACGTTTAAGATGATTCCCATGCTTTCCCTGATGAGGTTACAATTTTAATATCAAAGATCCCTATGGATCACACAGGTTGTAATCCTTTGAAACATATGTAGGAATAAAGTATGCAATTATAACATGCGTTTTCTCCAATCCTTAAATTCTTAAATATACTCAAATACCCAAAATTTCAAGGAGTTCCTGCCTTAAAAACAGGAACTAAACCACAGTTATTTTGTGTTCTTTGCTACATTGGTTTCTATTAACCCATTTATTCTATCAGAAGAATTTTTATTCATTAAGATAGAAGAAATACACATAAATATATATATATATGCATATATATATATATCTGTATGTATGTATGTATGTATGCATACACACGCGCGCGCGCACAGGTGTGTGTGAGATAAAGTGAGAAGAACATGAATAACATCAGCTTCAAGTAGGCACGAAGAAGAATGAAAATCAATTAAAAAAGTTCTTGGAAACTTACCAATAGCACAAGCTGGCATGCTGACACAATTCACGCACATGTCGGCCAAACAGAGGTTCATCAGAAATATTCGCCCGACTTTATTTAGCTTTTGGTTCTTGTAATGAATAATGAAGCTGATAGGATTGGTCACCATACCGAAACAGGACACGGTAAGCAATATTATGAGGTAGATTATGGCTAAGATTGGTTTACTTTGTAGGAGAGGAGTTCTGTATTGAACAGATGCCGTTGAGTTGAGAGGAGACACTGTAACCACAGAATTTGATGTCATATCTAGGCTGAAGAACGACATGTTAGATGTGGCCACGTCGTGAAGTGAATCAAACATCATTGTGAGACGAATGGAGGTGGAATTGGATATGAGGCCACAACACGTAAATTGAACTCCAATAACGGACTGAAAAATAGAAATAATGGTTTAATAGTTCTGTATTGAAATTTGTAATGATATTTAGCGTATTCGATCCTTGGTTTGTTTTTGCATTGAACTACGGCCACGCTGGGGCAACCCCTCGAATGGTTTATTTCTACAGGTCAAAGTATTTATGTCTTAATAAAATCTGGTGCTTATTATATTAGTCACTTTGGTCGAACCGCTATGATATGGGGACGTAAACAAACCAACACCGGTTGTCAAACGGTAGTGGACATAAAGACATACACACACAAAGACACACACATAGATAGATAGATAGATAGATAGATAGATAGATAGATACGGCAAGCTTTTTTCAGTTTCCGCCTGCTGAATCTACTCGGGTGGATTTGGCCGGCCCAGGGTTCTACTAGAAGACATTTAACTTAGGTCCGTCGCAGTGGGACTGAACCCAGAACCTGGTGGTAGGAAAGCAAACATCTTACCACACAGCCAGAAAGCATAACTCTCAAATCCTTTAGTATTGAAAAAAATACCAAAGAAACAACTAACCCTTTAGCATTTAAACCGGCCATATCCAACCGAAATATTCAGCCCTTTTTATATTCAAACCAGCCAGATCTGGCTTGTCACACCTACCTTTCAAATATACAATCACATTATTGAAATTGCTTATCTACAAGATAATGTTTGATTAATTCAAAACAATATGAGTAAATAAACATTGTATTTGCTAGAGTGATCTGAATGCTAAAGGGTTAAACAGTAAGATGGCAAATTAGCAAAAGCCTCGGACAGAGTACTTCACGGTATTTACTCCGATTCACTGACCTCTGAGTTCAAATCCCGCCGAGGTCAATTTTGTCTTTCTAAGTCAATAAAATCAGGTATCAGCTAAAAAAACTAGCATAGATTATATCGATTAAACCCACCCTCCACAAATTTGCTAACCATTTGCCTAAATAAGATACAATTACGTGCAGAAAGCTGTCAGAATCGTTTGACGTCGGAAGAATTACTTGTTTTGACATATTTCTTGTGGGTTTTATGTTCGCAGTTCATTCAGTGCCGAATACCAGGGTAGATTGTAACAACTAAGGTCCTCCCACTCAAACTTTCCATGTGCCTAAATTCACTCTCGGATGTTGTTACACATCGCTAGTTATAATGCACTTCGCACCAGTTCTTAGCTTTCCAATGATGCCTCCCTGCATCTGGGAAAAGGCTGATCAGAAGTTAGTTCGTCACAGAGTAAGCCGTTGACAGCTGGGTGGATGGCAATAACGTGAAATGAAATGTTTTACTCAAGAACACAAAGCACTGCTTGGTCCAGGAATCGAACACACGATCTAGTGATCGTGAATGTTACACCCTAACCACCAGGTCACGCGCCCAAACAGGTTTTAAATTAGAAAAACCATTATAATGACTTCAAATCCCGCCGAGGCCAACTTTACCTTTCTTCCTTTCGGGTTTGATATAATCCTATAATCAATCAAGAGCTGTAGGCAGAGGGTATCGATTCACCTCCTTCCTTAAAGCTATTGACCTCATGCCAAAATTAGAAAGAACTAAAGGCGGTGGGTTGTCAGAATCATTAGCGCGTCGGACAAAATGCTTAGCGGTTTTTCTTCTAGTTTTACATTCTGAGTTCAAATTCCGACGAAGGTTGACTTAGCCTTTCTTCCTTTCGGAGTTGATAAAATAAGCACCAGTTACACACTGGGATTGGTGTAATCGACTTACCCCCTGCCTCGAAATTTCTGGCCTTGTACGAAAATGTGAAATCATTATTATAACGGAAACGAGGAGCAGAATCGTTTAGCAAGCTGGCCAAAATGCTTAGAGCGTTTCTATTGGCTTTAGGTTTTGAGTTCAAATTTGTCCTCCTTTCGAAGTTGATAAAAAAAAGAAAAATACCAATCAAGCACTGAGGCCGATTTGATCAACTAGACCTCCAAATTTCAGGCCTTGGTCATATGGTAGAAAGGCTTATTATTATTATTATTATTATTATTATTATTATTATTATTATTATTATTATTATTATTATCATTATTATTATTATTATTATTCAGTAGTCTTGGTTTTATCACGTTCTTCCACTGCACTACCGAGCACATCTCTGTGTGCCTTGGGTATGTGCTGTGGTTTGCTCTGATGCTCTTATGTTTACTGCATTGAAAGTGTTTTGCGTAGGATGTGTGCAGTGCCCAGTAGTGCAATTTTCTGTATGTTGTATATATTTGTAAGTCCTGGTATTTTTGTTATGCATTTGTCTGAATATTTTTTTATCATACCTAATGCGCCTACTATGATAGGAACTGTTTCTGTTTTTAGAATCCACATTCGATAATTATTATCATCATCATCATCATTATTATTATTTTTATTTTTATTATTATTATTATTATTATTATTATTATAAAAGCGACAAGCTGGCACGGCAGAATCGTTAGCATTAGTAAAGTCGGGCGAAATGCTTAGCAGCATTCTACATTCAGAGTAGAAATTATTATTATTATCGCAAAGACACTAGGGTCGATGTAAACGGTTATCTCCTCCCGCCAAAAATCTACAGGCCTTGTGCCTTTAGTAGAAAGAATAGTAAAGTGATGATTAGCAGAATCATAAGAGCATCAAACAAAATGCCAAGCGTCATTTAATCTGGCTGGTTGTGGACTCAGTTCATGCCTCAGCAGGTTTGCATCTCATTCTTTCATGATCGATCAGTCAAGTACTGGCTCAGTTTAATCGATTAACTGATTAATTTGCCTCCACACATTTCAGGCCTTGTGCTTTTGCTAGAAACAGTTATTATCGGCGAGCTGGCAGAACTGGTAGCACGCTGGACGAAATGCTTAGCGGCATTTCACCAGTCGCTACGTTCTGAGTTCAAATTCTGTCGAGGTCGACTTTGCCTTTCATCCTTTCGGAGTCGATAAATTAAGTACCAGTGAAACACTGGCGCCTATGTATTCGATTAATCCCCCTCCGCACAAATTTCAGGCCTTGTGCCTTTAGTAGAAAGGATTATTACTAAAGGCTAAAGTTTTAGAGCGTCGAATTAATTGTAATACTTTACGTTCTGAGTTCAAATCTCACTGTGGTCAAACTTTGTGTTTTATCCTTACTTGGTAGATAAAAAAATAGTACAGTCTTGTACTGAAATCGATATCGCCGACTAAGCCCTCTTCTAAATTTATTATTAAACAAATCGTCGTGGCACTCCGTCTGTTGCGACGACGAGTGTTCCAGTTGATCCGATCAACGGAACAACCTGCTCGTGAAATTAACGTGCAAGTGGCCGAGCACTCCACAGACACGTGTACCCTTAATGTAGTTCTCGGGGATATTCAGCGTGACACAGAGTGTGACAAGGCTGGTCCTTTGAAATACAGGTACAACAGAAACAGGAAGAAAGAGTGAGAGAAAGTTGTGGTGAAAGAGTACAGCAAGGTTCGCCACCAGCCCCTGCCGGAGCCTCGTGGGGCTTTAGATGTTTTCGCTCAATAAACATTCACAACGCCCGGTCTGGGAATCGAAACCGTGATCATACGACCGCGGAGTCTACTGCCCTAACCACTGGGCCAATGCTCATCTACTATTATTACATATATTCTTTTAATCAAAGGTAATGTCATTCGTTCAACGCTTGGTGTATCATTATGCATTTTAGATTAGCTGATAAAACTATTATATACTAATAAGACAAAGAGATTTGAATATATCATATTTGTTTGTTGTTAGCTTATCTGATAGACAAATAAATAAAGGACATAGATTTGAATACAAGAGAAGTGTTTTTGTCAGTTGGAGAAGGGCCTAAATATTTGTATTGTTAAATTGATTGACAATGTTGTAGAATACCCGATTAAGTTTGGAAATTTTTTAAATGTTCAGAAATTTTTTAAATGTTCACTAATATCTTATTCTTTATCGATAAATTCTAGATAATAACCGTAATATTTTTTTTTTTTTAAATAATAAAGTAGATTAGTCTTACCTTTGCAAAACACAATGTTCTTTAGTGGTCTGGATCAGCCAAATATATTTTGGTATATTGATTATGTGAGTTAAACGAGAGCACAGACGGACGAACGCGTCGATGTTGATTTTATGAAGACAAATTATCGTGTTAAGTTCTAGAAGTTACACCGAAAAATAAACAGAGCCATTGTTTATGCATGGTTGGGAGATTCTAAGATTGGTGCATCGCAACAAAAGAAAATTTATATTTCCGTCACAAAGGAGTGGAACAAATTGTCCTTATTCTATTTCATTATTTTCTTTGTTTTCATTGACCATTCGTACGTGCGTTGGTCAAGCACAAAATCGTGAATGAATACAGGTTATATGATATGGAAGGTTGAAAGCAAAGACATTTTCTTTCTTTTCGATTCGTAGCAATTGAAAACCGACAGACAACAAAGAGCATCCATTTTGAATTTTATGTTTCGTTTTTCTATGCATATGAATATATTATCCTACGTACAGAATTGTATACCTCCTATCTTTGTGAACCTTCTAGAATTATATTTTGTGTGTCAAATAACATCTCTCTCTCTCTCTCTCTCTCTCTCTCTCTCTCTCTTAATATAACTCCATTATCTTCCCTGTATCTTCCACTCATACAATATTACAAGATGAAGTGGGTTTGGTCAATGATTTGGGAACCGCCCATTCTACCAAATATAAATGCTTATATAAACATGGAGAAAAGAAACCAACGAGCAAGTAATACGTAGAGTAAATCTGTATATGGGAACTTGCGTAGAAGGCTTTAAGTGTGTATGTGTATATATATATATATATATATATATATATAGGTACATATATGTGTGGGAGAGGTCGTTGTGTGTACCAAAGGTCCTTCCCGTTCCATAGGCTCATGAGGCCGTTTTCTCGTCTGTGGCGTGTATATTCACCCATGAGCAGTAATTCCAAAGTTTCGCTGCCGACCAAACTCCGAGGTCACAATCAACTTTTTTCTTACGAAAAATATGTATGTATGTATTTATACTCACACGTTCATACGCTCACACAACCAAATAACAAAACACATATTATTAACACATATATATTTCAATGGTATATTGTTCTCTGTTTACATATGAATATGGCCGGCGACTAGCGGACAGAAACCCCTTTTAGGCGTTTCCCACTCATACACATATACACAAACGTTAAACGATAACAGAGGAGGATCTCAGCACTTCAGCAAATAAACATTTAAACTCCCCCTTCTGATTACTATTTCGTTGGAACAAACATACATCCATATATATATATAGGTTCATTTATTTATGCGAGTTATGTTTGCAATTGTAAATAAAGTCAAAGTCAGATGGCTAGATATCTATACAAGAGGCATCCTGGTTTACATAGCAATTGCGATAGTGATTCTATTCATACGATACAGGATTTAGTAAACAAATTTAATTCTAAATGGAAACCCGAGAACAAACTTCCTCGTCTAAAAGTCACCATGTTCTTTTGCAAGAAAGAAAACGAATTTTCAAACGACAAGCAAGAAAATGTTTAAATTTGTTTTTAGCTATAGATCAATATATATTTAATCGATGATCGAATGAATTCGAGATGAATTTCGACTGGTTACTAAACCAGCTATTCAATCATAGGAACGAACGAACGAGCTCATTGGTTCTCCAACTTCCAGATGCCAGGCCCCACCAAAATATAAACAAAATTCTTTTGAACCCATCCTAATTTATTAGAAGACGAAATTAAATTTGCATCTATACAATTTTCCTTTCTTTAAAGAGTCTGATACCATCTTAATGTTATCAAGTATAGCAATTTGTTCGTCTTTTGTCGATCCTCTCTGCTCACACCCGAGAGTGAGGCTTAGGCTTTGCTATCAGAAACATTGAACTAACCATCATTGACAGAGCTTCTATTTGGTCACAAGACTCGCATGAAAAACAACTAAAACTCCTTGAAATTATAATTTGCTGCTTTTAATAAAATATCACATTAGATAATATGCTATGTTTTCAGACATATGCACAGCCCTGAAGTTTGGAGATGGGTTTTAGTCGTGAAAATCGACTAAAGACTTGACTGGTTCTTCATTTTATCGAACCCGGAAGAATGAAATACAAAGCTGACCTCGATGGAGTTTGAACTCAGAATTTAAAGATCTCGATGTAATTTGAACTCAGAACGTAAAGAGCAGGAAAGATGTTGTAGAGTATTGTTTTCGGACGTTCAAATGATTCTGCTAATCCACCGCCCTTATGAGATTGCCACACCGGGTCGCTTCTGATTTTACTGGACAAAATGCTTAGCGCCGTTTTTTTCTAACTTTATGTTCTGAGTTCAAATTCTGTCGTTTAAGTTTTGCCGAGGAAAAAATAGGGGCTGATAATGATCCCTTTGGTCATAGGTCTGTTCTACCTGTTGATTTGAGACTAGACAACAGCTATGATTATAATAACCATACAGTAATTCACAGTAGTTATAATTGTTGATGCTGTTGGTGCTTGCCAAGAATAACTTTATTTCAATAAATTTCGCCATTAACGGCGTTACATAGAGGGGACAGACAAAGACAGACATAAAGTAGCTGCGGGCTAGACATGGACATTAATGAGATGAGGGTGATAAGGATGAAACAAATAATGAGAGAGGCACCAGCGCCCGCCGACTGATAACCCCTCGAAAACATTGTTTTTTTCTTTTTTCCTTTTAAAATTACAATTTTTACATAATTTCAATATATTAACAATTTCAATATATTAACAATTTCAATATATCATAATTTTCCTCATTCCACCCCTCCGGTGCCAAGAATAACTTACCACCTCATGGAGCCTATTTTCGTTTATCTGGACAGAGCTAATCAAAGTTACGTGTTACATCCATAGTTTTTGTACTGCGTTAATCTCCAAACACTTCCATCTATATTTTCATAGTTAACTTCTATCGTATCTTTTCTGTTGCTGTCACACTTTTCTATTTCTTTTTTAATCTTATTCCAATTGTTTTCAAATTTGGTGTACTGATGTAGTTTTGTATGCTAATTATGGAAACGAAATTCATTTTTGCGATAAACTAGCAATTAAAAAGGTAATAGCTTTTAAAATTTGCAAATTTGGGGTAATTTTAGCCAATCGAAAGCCACAGATATATTGGTACCTGTTTCCATAGTAACAAGCCAAGGTATAGTTTGCTTAAACTACTACAGCCAGGTGTATTGTCTTTACCTGTCTATTTTCTTTGATAAGTGCCTCTATTCTGAACGTTTGGACCACCGCGTTTTTGTCATTTTCACCTGTTTGGGGTTTTTTGTGTTTACTCTTTTATTCTTTTACTTGTTTCAGTCATTTGACTGTAGCCATGCTGGAGCACCGCTTTTAGTCGAGCAAATCGACCCCAGAGCTTATTGTTTGTAAGCCTAGTACTTATTCTATCGGTCTCTTTTGCCGAACTGCTAAGTTACGGGGACGTAAACACACCACCATCAGTTGTCAAGAAACCGATAGAATAAGTACTAGACTTACAAAGAATAAGTCCTGGGGTCGATTTGCTCGACTAAAGGCGGTGCTCCAGCATGGCCGCAGTCAAATGACTGAAACAAGTAAAAAAGTTAAAAAAAGAGTAAAGAGTATACCTGATCCACATTTCACATGACTTTATTCATTAAAACTTAATTAAAACTTCAAAACTTCTAACGAATTTGTCGTTATAATGACATGATAGACAGTTTTCACGCACAAAATGCGTGATAACTTTAAACCTCTTTAAAACTCTATAACATTTTCCAAAAATTTTTCTGAAACAAGTGAATAATAACATCAGACTCGGCGAGAAAAAAATACATCTGTATAACAAATTTGATCATGTTTACTTTAAAATTTCAAAAGCTTTGTCAGCAACAGAAAGGATCCGTTAATAGCTTTTTTGAAATTTTGGGTAATTTTAGCCAATAGAAAGCTACAGATACAACAGTGCCTGTTTCCATAGTAACGAGAGAAGCTATAGTGTGCTTAACCAATACCACGTGTATTTTCTTCACTTGTGTATTTTCTTTGATGTGTGCCTATTTCCTGGACCTCTGTAGCTCATTTTCATCATTTTCACCTGTATTTTTGAGAATCGGATATTTTTGGTTGCCGCTCTGTCACTACCTCATTTTCTGTCGTTCTCACAACGCTGCTTTACGGCTGCGAGTCCTAGACGGTCTACCAGCGTCCTGCCAAGAAGCTGAACCACTTTCATACAATACGCCTCAAAAAATATCTCGGCATAAAGTGGCAGGACAGGATCCCGGATACCGAGGTACTAATACGTACTAACCTGCCCAGCATCGATACCATCTTGATGCAGTCTCAGCTTCGCTGGGCAGGGCACGTAGCTCGCATATCAGACGATCGATTACCAAAAAGATTGCTCTTTGGCGAGCTGCAGAAGGGAAAGCGCTCACAAGGCGGCCAGAAGAAGCGCTTTAAGGACACACTGAAAGCCTCACTGAAAGCCTTCAGCATCGACCATGCAACTTGGGAGCAGTCTGCTCTAGACAGAGAAAGATGGCGATCAGCTGTCCGCAAGGGTGCCAACACATGCGAGACCAATAGGATCGCTGCTGCAGAAGACCGCAGACAAGCCAGGAAGAACAGAGCTAACAACTCTGTAGCAGGTGCTACCATTCCCTGTCCACACTGTCAAAGACTCTTTCGGGTGCAGATTGGCCTCACTAGCCATCTGCGGACCCACAAAAAAAGCCCACCCCACCCCAGGATGACTAGACGGTCTTCGTCGCATCGACGGACAAACTACATACCTCATTTTCATAATTTTGAACTGTTTTTTCCTGGACCTTTTCAACATAAATAGAATTATAGTCACAACCAACTCGTTTAACCTTTCGAGTGTGATGGAGAAATTGAAAGCTAAGGAGGGTGTGGTTTCTTACTTTCAAGAGAAGACTCTCAAGATAAGACTCTCAAGATAAGACTCTCAAGATAAGACTCTCAAGAGAGTCTTGTCTCTAAAAGAAAAGTATGTAAAGATAGACTCACCACTACGTGTATACTCTTTTAGCCTATGTAATTTCTTAGATGATGAGTCAAACCTTTACCATAGCCCTAATCTCTAACCCTAATCCTAAACCTTAACCTTAACCCTAAATCAACCCTAAATACTAACATACAGTTTTATTTTTGTAATCTTTTGTAAAATATTTCGTTGGGGAATTTTTTTCCTTTTTAAATTACGTTTGTTCGACCGTTTCACATAACTTTATTTTTTAAAGCTTACTAAAACCTAGCTTCTTAAAACTTTAGTCGTCGTGACGTTTTGCTTTCATTTTGTTTAATGAAAATTCTATGTCGTAATGTTTTTGCCTTCATTTTGTGATAGACCGCTACAACGCAAAAGATACCAGCTTCCATTTCTTGTTTTCTGCTTGAGTAAAAATTATCAAACTTTAAACCTCTGTAACATTTTTCTGGAACAAATGAACACGAAAATTAAATTCAGCATAAACCATTACTTCAATATACCATATTTTCCCACTGTTTTGCAGTGGTGTTTTTGTTTCTCCCAAGGTCGTTAGATATATGAGTAAACTTAATTAGCACAAACTGTGAATCGCAACTAATAATTCGTTACACTAAAACCATAATCAGAGTAATTATATTATTATAAAAACTATTCGTTACATAAGCTCGCTAGTAGTCCAGGATTGGGGTTAACGATGATGTAGTGAGAAATTCTGTTGATCTTTCTTAATGGCGTAATAGATATAATTAAAATATTGGTAGTTAAAGAGCTGGGAAAAAAACTACCTGCGTGGGATGTTTTTACGGTTGTTTAAGTTTTCGAGTTCAAGCCTCACACATTTTATCTCTTCAGGGTGGGTGTATAAAAATAAAGTCCCAAAAACTTCCTGTAGTTGATCTAATCGACTATTCCTCTCTTCTCAAATATTGGTTTCAAATTTTGGCACAAGGCCAGCAGTTGTGAAGAGGGTATGTAAGTCGATTAGATCGACCCCAGTATTCAACTGGTACTTATTTTATTGACCTCCGAAAGAATAAAAGGCAAAGTGGACCTCGGTGGAATTTGAAATGTTAACGTGCAGACCCACGAATCGCCGCTAAGCATTTTGTCCAGCGTGCTAAAGCCATAATCAGAGTAATTATATTATTATAAAAACTGTTCGTTACATAATCATACAAGTAGTCCAGGGTGGGGTTAAGTTTGCTGCTCGCCGCCTTAAAATGGAAAAGCATAAAGGAAATCATTTGGCCAGGCTAAGAATTTCTCCTCTCAAACATTGCTGCCCTTTTTATAATTGTATGCTTTTCTACTCCGAGCACAAGGCCCGAAATTTTGAGGGAAGGGGCCAGTCGATTAGATCGATCCCAGTATGCAACTGATACCTAATTTATCGATCCCTAAAGGATGAAAGGCAAAGTCGACCTCAGCGGAATTTGAACTCAGAATGTAAAGAGAGACGAAATATCGCTAAGCATTTTTCCCCGCGTATTAACGTTTCTTATTTCTTTATTGCCCACAAGGGGCTAAAGATAGAGAGGACAAACAAGGACAGGCAAATGGGTTAAGTCGATTACATCGACCCCAGTGCATAACTGGTACTTAATTTATCGACCCCAGTGCATAACTGGTACGTCATTTATCGACCCCGAAAGGATGAAAGGCAAAGTCGACCTCGGCGGAATTTGAACTCAGAACGTAACGGCAGACGAAATACCGCTAAGCATTTCGCCCAGCATGCTAACGTTTCTGCCAGCTCGCCGCATTAAGGCAAGAAATATATTCTTCTCTATTCTAGGCACAAGGCCAGAAATTTTGGGTGAGGGGGGCCAGTCGATTAGATCGACCCCCAGTACGCAACTGGCGGAATTTGAACTCAGAATATAAATATAGACGAAATACTGCTAAGCATTTCGCCCGGCGTGCTAACGATTCTGCCAGCTCCCCTCCTTTATAATAATTTTAAAATAATTCTATGAGCAAATAAATAGACTTTTTCAAGGATGATATAATGTTGTGATAATCGACCTTAATTAGATAACCGATTTAATTATAACACTAAGGATCAGAGTGGCAGACTCATTAGGGGCGTCGGAAACAAAAGGTACCTAAAGACATTTCTTCTGTATTTTTACGTTCTGAGTAGAGTTCAAATCTCACTGAGTTCAGCTTTGCTTTACATCCCCCACCATTTTAGTGCGGTGAGGGCATAAAATACAGAACTCGTCAAATACAAAATTTTTCATTAATGTTTTACGTAGTGTTTTTGGTACCGAAAGACTTTCAAACTTCGTATACTTATCTATTTTGTGTTATAGAACAGAAAAATATTTTTGTATTCGAATTTATTTCATGTAAAAAATTGTCTTATTTCGATAATTTCAACCAATCACTGACAAGTATTCAGTTGTTTATATTTACTCCTTTGGCTGATTAAGCGATGTAAAGCGTATTTAATCTCCATACCTTCGTTTTATTTGCTTTTTTCATTTTAAATTTGCTCTAACCCTAACCCTAACCCTAGGGTTAGGGTTAGGGTTAGGGTTAATTGTTTCAGAATCGTTTGTTTATGTAGTCGGCACTTAATGTATATCGGCTGAATGGACGTCAGTGATTGGTTGAAATTACAGAAATACGACAACTTTAACATGGAATAGCTTATGGGTTTCTTTTTTTTTTAAGAAGACTAAGAGAAAAAGATGTTTTATATGACACATTCTACCAGTGTTCCAAGTTTCAAAGTGTTTCGTTAATGAAAAATGTGGCCCCCGTTTTAAAAAAGATCCCAAAATTAAGCCCCAGATATGTAATTAACTTTTCGTTTCCTCTCACAAATTATGGACTTGTGCTTCAGTTGGAAATGATTACCATTATAATTGTTTGTTGTACTGAATAAACAAGCAAACCATCAGGCAGAAGTTAATGATGACGCAGGAGGTTTAATTATTATCCTTAATTACTTAATAGCTATGATTAATTTTGGTGACAAATTTTGGCGCATGACCAGTAAGTTTTGGGGAGGAGGTAAGTCAACTACATTGACCCCGAAAGTATGAAAAGCAAACTCAACCCCGGCAGCATTTGAACTCAGAAGGTAATGTCGGAAAAAATGCAGCTAGTCGTGTTGTCCGGCATGCTAACGATTCTGTCAGCTCTGTTTAATACTAAGAGTTGTAGGGAAGCGAACTGGCAGAATTGTTATCGTTGCAGAAAAAAATACTGAGTAACATTTCGGCCGTTTTCTGAGTTCAAATCCACCGATGTTGTCTTTGCTTTTTATCATTTCGGGGTCTATAAAATAAGTACCAGTTGAGCACTGGGGTCGATGCAATCAGCTTGCCTCCAGCCCCGAACTTGCTGGCCTTGTGCTAAAATTTGAAACCAATATTAAGAATTGCCGGAATCGTAAGAGCACCGAACTAAATATCCTGCAGTATTAAATTATTGTTCTTTATGTTCTGAGTTCAAACTTCTCCGAAGCCGACTTTACCTTTCAGCCCTTCGGGGTCATTAAATAGTGGCCAAACATTGGATTCGATATAAGTTACTGCTCTCCACCTTACAAATTTCTGACCTTGTGCTTATTATGAAACTGGGAGTCACAAGACTTGAGTTTTTGTACCTCTTTTCAGAAATATCGCGAATTGAAATCTCAAGGTTTTCTAACCTTTCAACGTTTATACTAATTTCACAAACGACATTCTCAAATCTTTTGTTTATAAGTTGAATGATTTCAATGAAAAATATTCGATATGAACACGAAATTATAATTATAATACTTTTACAAAACCACACAATCGAACGAGGAAAATAAGTACTTATTGAATCTCCGAAGGCTTTGGTTTGGCAGCATAAAAGATGATGTAACTAAAGACCACACGAGTTGACTTCACTTTTCATTTCTTTAAAATCAATTGTGTTTTGCTAGACCCTATTCAACAGACTGTCTCTTTTCCCTATAATCTATAGTCTCGGGGTAACTTGAGATATCGCCTTCGTTATCATCATCGTCATCATCATTATCACCACCACCACCATTATCATCATGCTTTCAACAGTTTCACGTGAGCTTCTACACTAGCACCAGCTGGTGCACGTCCATGTTCGTAGATCAGCATTGTCGTTTGAAGCTGTAGAAAGAATTGTATTTGTATGCTATATCGTTTTCTTTTCTTGATTCTCGTGTTACTTTAGTTTTCCTTGTTGCTTTAGAATTTAGTCTGTAGGTTTTGTAAGCCATGTTTCTTACGTCAGTTATTCTTTCATACTGTTCCCAACCCGGGTCCACAGAAGCTTTAAGGGTAAAAAATTGTAATTTGTGGGTCCATATATACATTTTGTTTTCTAGGAGAGGTTCCTGTATGTGTATTTGTATTTGGAATTTATGTTATGAATATAACGAAGTTGTTTCATTGTTAGTTTTTACTAACCTACAAACTAATATTTTATTTCAAAATTTTACATGTGCATATATGGGGTCCACAGATGATAAGATAGCTTTCAGGGGGTCCACAAGCAAAATAAGGATGAGAAACTCTGCTTTAGAATTTAGTCTGTAGGTTTTGTTTCCTATGTCAGTTATTCTTTTTATACTGTTTCCTGTGAGTTGTGTGTGTTTTAATACCGAATGGTAATTGCATAAAGCGTATGATCTATGCAATATAAAAATAAATGCGCCCTTTTAAAGCCTAGCCGGGCTCATGGGCCCGGTTTCCCAGTTTCAATGGCGTATGTGTTCCCCAGCTGGACGGGACGCGAGTCCATCGCAGCATTACTCATTGTTGCTAGCTGAGTGAACTGGAGCAACGTGAAATGAAGTGTGTTGCTCAAGAACACAACGCGTCACCCGGTCCAGGAATCGAAACCACAATCTTACGATCATGGTGCTGACACCTTAACCACTAGGCCACGCGCCTCCACATCTCTGCAATATCCGTTATACTATTGTGTAGTGAGGTTGCAAAGTACGTGGTTTAAGTTCAGTTATTTTGTTGACGTTTAGTTACGTACAGTATGAGTTGTACGTGTAGCGCAGAAATTATAATACCAAAATTCTATTGAGTTGAAAATATCATAAACAGCTTATTTTGCTGGGTATGATGGAAAGTGTCAGCTGTCCACAGCCAGCAGACTAAGGGTGACACTTGTTTTACTGGTCATGCTTCAAGAACCCTGCGAAGAATTCCTGCAGTTCCAAGCAATGCTGGTTTTTGTAGGTGTTCTACCTTCACACTTGCACCGATCTTTTTCAGCCATGTTGGTAGTCGAGTGCTGATACTTCCAAGTGCACCATTTACTATTGGTATCACGTCTACTCTCCTCATTGACCACAGCCTTCGTATTTCCCGCTTCAAATCATCATAGTTATTTATTTCTTCTTCTTTCACATTGATCATGTTGCCACCGTGGCATGCGTTGTCGATCATCATACGTGTTCTTTCTTTCTCATTCACCCCAACGATGTCCGGTTTCCGATGTCTGGCCAGATGATCGCACTGGATCATTGCAACCCACAGAATTTTGCAATTCTCATTTTCGGTGACTCCTTCTGGAGTTTTCTCACACCACGTCTTTGCTCTTTCGGGGTCGATTAATTAAGTACCAGTGAAACACTGGGGCCTATGTAATCGACTGGTCCCCTCCCCAAAAATTTCAGGCCTTGCACCTTTAGTAGAAAGGATTATTATTATTATCATTATTATTATTATTATTTTATGTTTGACTTTTGCTTTGCATTTGTACAAGTTGGATCCAAGTCTCACCCAGAGACCTCAAGAGACAACAAGTTAGAAGTTCATGTAGGTGTTATGCCTAGGGTACCATATATTTGGATTTGTACAGTTTTGTTCTAGAGAATGTTTAAGAAACCATAAGAAAATTATGTGTTTGTTTTAAAATTTGAGATCACATAGACAGTATTTTACGTAGGATATGGGCAGTTCCCATGAGCACTATCTTTTGAACTTCAGCCATTTTGGGATTTCCTGGTATCTGAGCTAGGTAGTAATCAGCCCGTTTCGCTATCATTCCCAGGGCACCTATGACAATAGGTATTGTTTTAGTCGCTTATTATTATCATCATTATTATTATTATTATTATTATTATTATTATTATTATTATTATTATTATTATTATTATTATTATTATTATAAAGGTAGCGAACTAGCATAATCGCTAACAAGCCAGACAAAATTCTTAGTGGCATTTCTTCCGCCTTTTCGTTCTGAGTTCAAATTCCACCGAGGTCGACTTTGCCTTTCATCCTTTTGGGGTCGATAAAATAAGTATCAGTCAAGTGCTAGGGTCAATATAATCGACCAGACCCCTCCCCGAAAAATTTCAGGTCTTGTGCCTATTGTAGTAGAAGACACTTGTCCAAGGTGCCATGCAGTGGGATTGACCTCGGAACCATGCGGTTCGGAAACAAACTTCTTACCAAGGTTCCATTGCATGCATCTTATTGTATGAAGATTAATAAAAAAAAAATACTACACTGTGCCAGTGCCGCGTAAAACACACCGGGTACACTCAGTGAAGTGATTGGCGTTAGGGAGGGCATCCAGTCGTAGAAAGTATGTCAAAGCAGAGAATTGGTGCCAGGTACAGCTCACCGGTTTGCTAGCTGCTGCTAAGCCGTCCAACCCATCACAGCAAGGAAAACGAATGTTTCATAATGATGATCATGATGATGGTGACGCCGATCATTGCTCTGAGTCCTGAACTTCTCGTGTTGTCGAGATTATTCTCCATTTAATCCTTCTGATCTGTTTTATCGTGTCTATGCCTTAAAGAAGCTTTTCTTCTCATTGCTTTACCATGACATTCTGTGACCTCGTTTTAGTCGCATTTTTAGGTTATTACTTTTTATGTGTTTGTGTGTGTTTTTATTTTTTTCTCTTTTTAGCTTTCCTGTTATTTCTTCTTTATCCCACAATTGTATTTCTTTTCTTTTATTAGGTATTTTTTGACTTCTGCGAATATGGAACATAGAATTTTGTTTCCTTCATATTTGGTAGTTGTTTGATTTAGTTTTTCCACTTTACTTTTACTAAGCATTTGTAGTCCTACTTAGTGTATTTTATTAATTTTTTTGCACAAGGATCCTACGTTTATTTGCTCTCAGCAAATATAATATTTCTCTGTCTGTCATTCGGTGCTGTATTCTAAATACAGTCATTATATTTCTCGTCAACCAAATTTTGCTCATTTCTTGAGATTGTAACTATACATAGTTACTAGAATTGCTAGCGTACATACGTTTATTACCTTAATCTTAGCATTTAGCTCCGTTTTGACTATCAATTGTATATGTCAATAGTCTATTCTCCTAGCTTTCAGTTTCATTTATGTGTATTTTTCTCCTCTACAACATCAATTCCTAATTATTTCTAAGTCTGGTATTGGCCAAATCATATCTATTTCTTTGTCAAATACGAATTTAGTGTTTCTAATTAATTTCCTTCTCTTCAAAAGCACCTCAATGCATTTTTGTAACCTGAATTTTACATTAGTTCGTCTAATAAATCCGTACCCTATCTGCAGTAGTGCCTCATCGTTTATTAACTGCCGGGTATGACTTGACGTTTGAGTGCACCCATCCCCGTACCTTAGGTATCCAAATCCAATGTTGTTTAAACGTAAATGGTATTTTCTGCTCGGTGTTAACACCAGGCAGAAAAGAAATGAGGAGCGGTGTCCACCATTGTAATAGAAATGCAAATTGTTTGTATATTAGCAGAATTATTTACTATTTATTCATGAGATACTTGATCTACCTGCATATTATTGGTTCTACTTTACTTGTGGCTCACGTTTCCAGGATCCATGCCTGAGTAACAATATCAGAAGTTTACAACGTGCTCAGAATCTCATTTTTCTTTACATAATTTTCCGGTATAGTTTTGTTGGTCGTTAATTAACGTTTACACGCAAATGAGCCATTACATCACCCTTCTATATTTCTACAAAGGAGTTGTTTCTCTTTATTCACAAAGATATATATCCACTGCGATATTATCGTAATTAAGGCTTTGTAGGGTGTAGCTATGCAGGTTATGGATAGATTTTAGAGTCTGCTGTTTCTCAAATCTTGGTAATTAAGATGGTTTTCCTTAACGCGTCCTTTAGATGTTTTATTCCAAATCTTCCATGGGTTACTTAATATCTTTGCCATCACAAGACGGCAAGCTGGCAGAAACGTTAGCACGCCGGGCGAAATGCTTAGAGGTATTTCGTCTGCCGCTACGTTATGAGTTCAAATTCCGCCGAGGTCGACTTTGCCTTTCATCCTTTCGAGGTCGATGTAATCGACTTAATCCCTTTGTCTGTCCTTGTTTGTCCCCTCTATGCTTAGCCCCTTGTGGGCAATGAAGAAATAAGAAATGTTAGCACGCCGAGAGAAATTCTTTGCAGTGTTTCGCCCGTCGCTACGTTCTGAGTTCAAATTCCGCAGAGGTTGACTTTGCCTTTTATCCTTTCGGATAATCACGACAATTGTTTCGACGCATCTACCATCGATTCCTCTTGTGGGACACTCAACAACTGGTTCAGGAGCATCCGGTGGTGCAGATGTATCTCGTTGGGCGATAAATAAATAAAAACAACTCGTTAAAATGACTGTTCCACAATGTAACTTGCCGTTTTGTAGAGAGAAAAACTGCCAGACAGAGGAAAAATCTTCATATATATATATACATATAGAAGATCAAAAATAAAATTGCAGATGACAAAAAGAGAAACGGACACTTAATCCAGCGAGAAAACCGCCCTAACCACTGGGCCATTGCGCCTCCACTCTCAAAAATATAGAAGAGGATTAACAAATATCAGACAGTCCTTGCTTTTAAAATGTGTTCAGTTGAATTGGTTAAATAAAAATTAGTTCGTTAATTTTCATAGCTTGTATTATATTTTAAGTATATTTTTAGTCTGTCTCCACAAAACCGGAAAATCCAAAATTCTGGGCCACTTCCGATTCCAAGTTTGTCGAATATTTGGTCTCATATTGTATATGTATATATGTGCATGTTTATGCACACACACATACACACACATATATGTGTATGTATGTTTTTATGTTTGCATGTATATATATGTATATATATGTATATATGTATGTACCTATGTATATGTGTATATATATATACACATACATGTATGTGTGTATGTGTGTATGTATGTATATTATCTATATATGTATATATAGATGTATACACGCGTGCGTTTAGAGAATAAGTTTAGCCGACACGTCAATGTATTAACTCTTATGTGAAATAGTCAAAATATATTCGGACGTGTGGGCCATCGCTACACAAAGATTATTTTGTCTTACTAAGCTAGCATTTCATTTACACATTTGGCAGTCTATCAAAAGTAACAGATACGCCATATTGTTAGGCTATATATTACGACGTTGCATCAAGTAGTCGAAATAGATAAAAAATAACTAAACACAATTGAACAATTGAGGCTAAGAACTATTTCGCAAAGACACTATCGAGATAAGTTAAATCTTCTGCCGATGTTCATGCCATTTTCTCAAGGCATGTTTAATCTCATAAAACACATTAGCTGACATGCAGACTTATCTAACTGGTCACCACTTATTATATTCTTTTTGTATATTTCATATATATATATATATATATATTGCCACCAGTATCAAACATAAAGGTGATATGCCAACGAGTAAGTGGTCGCATCTTCTGCTAGAAATAGCAGATAAGTTTCACTGAAATCACACACTATTCTCTTCTATTTAAAAAAATAAAATTAACGACGTGACCAAGGTTGGATTGCCTTTGGTCATTGTTTTTTTCATCAAACGCGCTGGGATAATAATCCAATGAGGGAGCAGCCGCACTTCTGCTAGAAACAGCAAACAAAATTCACTCAAATTACACAGCAAGGTTGGATTGCTTTTAGTCATAGGTTTGTTCACCAGCACTGACCTCGGATTCGGCATTTAGAAGACTGAACCTATAACTTCTTAGAACCAACCAGCAAGAAAGCCTTTACTCGGTCACAGCTGACTTCGGACCGTTTTTTAATTACGTTAGAGATTCACTTCTCGGAGGTTTCTTTCCTAGGAAGGAACGAAATACCATATCCAAGTCGCTCACAATCTCAAATTCATGGTTCGAACAGCGAAGGGAAACTGTAAATAACTTTCAATCGAAGAAGTTACTCGAGACAGTTCTCGCAACCAGCATGTTGTTGGTGCTGACATCTCTAAACGCTTCCCTACCGTTTCCTTTTTTACCAATAGTTTTCTTTTTTATTGATTTTTCTTTTCGTATTTTTCTGACACTGACTTAATACTCTCTTTCCGATTTGTTCCCCGCCTGTTATTTATTAAATCCCTCCTTTTTTTAAACTAAGAATAAACTCCCTGATTCGTGGAAATTGGTTCTAGTCTGTGTCAGTTGAGAGAACAACGCTAGTTCTCTCTTTTCCTCCACTCCACTCCACTGCGAAGGTCACCCCTGAAGCGTTAGATTCTTTACCTTCACTCATCACAACAAATGAACTTGCCAAACTCCGACGTCAAACTCTCCTATCTTAAGCCAATGATCTTTTACTAGTAAATCTATCTGTGATGGAAATGAAGCATTAAGTTTCTGATAACGAATTCTCTGTTGACAATATAGAACACAACTTGTGGTCTGAATAACTGACTATATGACACTATGGACATCCTATAACATTTCTAACTACTGAATAAAGAAACCCTGTCTAAATAAAATCTGATCGACTGGATTTGATTCAACCACTTTAAAAACAGAGATCGTTACTGCTGAGCCTCAGAATTGGTCGAGAGGACACAGACCATTTGATGAGCCCGAATAGTGAAGGTGCGGATTACCAACAAAATCACAATTTGGTCTATGAGGGACAATAGTGAGCATTTTCTCTCTGATTCTTAACGTATGTGCGCAGTTTTCCAGTAACTGAAAAGATTCTGTGCCTGAGCAGTTGAACAGAAGCGGCTAATATCTACATTACTTTAGTGATGTACGGCTGCTTGAGCGTCTTACTTTATATCAAGACACATCTGACCAGACTGAAGTGCATGCTTTCCTGCATCTTATGGAAGTGGACAAGTTCCCTTGAACAGGAAATTTATTTGCTTCTAACAACCAATAAGAGGCTGACGTACCGGCAGCAATGGAGACACTGACCAACAATGAACGAGTGAGTCGTCTCTGTTCATCCGTTTTGCTTTTCGGACGACCAGGATCGTCCTGGCAGATTTAATCACGCTCGGTTAGTTCGTGCCGGTTGACATACCCCGTGTTGGCGGGCACCGAACCCGGTGCTATTGATTGGAACAGATCAGAATGTTTTCCTGTTCGTTATTCCCAGTGCCTACACCAAGTGATTCAGCTTCATTTTTCTGGGATGGTAGCGGCATTATTTATTATTGTCTTTAATTTTGCTGGTGTTAGGCAGTTATTGCGCATGATGTCTCTGCGTGCGTTGGCTAATTTGTTTGCATCAACATAAACAGGTATGTCCTCCCCTATAATTTCTCTCCGGATATATTACGTCATGGTTGGTTCAGTGTTGTGTAAAATGTTGTCATGACTTGCTTATACACCTCTCTCGTCCATCTATTTTTCGTGGTTCTTTCGACGTTTGTCTTATGGTGTCAATGTTGATTTCTCGGTTCGGATTTCCCTCAAGATCATTTTCAAAAACGTTTGTTCCAATTTTCAAACTTTTGACCTCAAGTTGGTTCCTCCCTGGGGGACGCGTCTCTTGGTGATCCGTGTGACGGACGATGCAGTATAATCTGTTTCTAGTCAGCATTTTGTTTGAAGAATTCATTTTAACCTTACTGGCAAGGAGTGATTTTCGTCACTACTCTAAACAGATTTACTTCATCTGCACGCATTTGAATGCGCTGCGTTTTGCAGGTCAACAACACAGTATTCACGGCCCAGCAACGGTGGATTATGCATACGTACACAAAATAAACAAATATTGAGCAAAATGCTTAGCTGTATTTCATCCGTCTTTACGTTCTGAATTCAAATTCCGTCGATAAATTAAGTACCAGTTGAGTACTGGTAACCCCTTCCCAAAATTCTAGGCCTTGTACTCTTAGTAGAAAGAGTTGTTATTATTATTATTATTATTATTATTATTATTATTATTATTATTATTATTTTATTGTCTTTGCACAGCTTCTAACGCTGGAGATGTACTACAGTGTCAGCTGTTCAATACCAGCGAACTAAGGTAACACCTCTTATTTTTCAATCACCATCCGAGGTATTCGAACGGTTCGTTATTATTGTTATTATTATTATTATTATTATTATTATTATTATTATTATTATTATTATTATTGAGTGAGAGAGCAGTGACACTGGGGTAAAATATACGAAGCCCAGTATACCCATCATGACTAC
>NC_068985.1:9351144-9352944 GCF_001194135.2 Octopus bimaculoides
TATTATTATTATTATTATTATTGAGTGAGAGAGCAGTGACACTGGGGTAAAATATACGAAGCCCAGTATACCCATCATGACTACCCGTCTGATAAGGGTACACCAGGCACATGCATCACAACCTTATGCGCGCAACATGGTGCTCTCATATCAAGATAAACAGCGCATGACCTTGCAAGTGGGGCCCAGTTAGAATTTTCTTCAGGTTGAGTTGCCCATCCCGCTGAAAAGGTCCTTGAATAAGGGTTGTTTAAGGATGTTGAACGAAACACCCATGTTTCCAAAGGTAAATTAACCAAACCCCAAAGAATTCTTTTCAACACATGGCTATGATGCTCCCCCGCTATTTCTACTCGTGATCAAAGATGCACATATCGTCAGCCACTAAATTACTACTACTACTACTATTTACTTTTCATCTGCATATTTGTTACAATCACTTGCCATCCTAGGACACCCGGCGTCCTAAAGGCGAGTGAAGGATAAGAGATGTTACAGTATGACTGAAAGGTTGGGGAGGGGAAGTGGCAGGGGCAGTAACGGAATATCTTCATATAATACAACACAGACATTTAAATTGATAGGCCTTTTCTAAGGATGTGGGCAGTACTTGTCAGCACATGGTTCTCATCAGATGTTATCTAGATGTTTCCGACCTTCCTTTTTTATCATACCTAGCTTTATCATACAGTAGCTTTCTACATAGCTCCCTGTGGATTACTCTCCCTAGATTGCCATGGCTTTTCTTGTATTCTTTCTGTGCCAACATCCTACATTCACTTACTAAATTAGTAACGCTTTCGTCTTTTACTTTGCACAATCTACAATGGGAATCTACTTGGTTTTTGCTATCTTGGCCTTTATCCAATTAGTCCTTAATGCTTGATCTTATGCAGCTACTAACAAAATTTCTGTCTTCCTCTTCAGCTTTCCTTTCTGCAATCATAACCATGTCTCACTACTATTTGCTACAACTATCTTTGTAGATCTACCACGCAGCGCCTTCTCGTACCATTCAGATAATTTCTGTTCTTTTTTCTTATCTTTAAGTTCGTTTGGTGTTTTTGGTTTCCCTATGGCTTGCTGTGACTCTAGCAGCTTTTAATAAACTTCCTTCAGTATTACCTACGTAAGAGTCTATATCAACTCTAGCTAACTCTACGCAATCTTCTACTGATATTAACCCTCTTTCGCCTTCCTTCCTAAGTAGGTATAATCCTGCTACTCTTGTCCTTCGGTGGAGTCCTCCATTCATATTGAATTCCTTCCTAGTTCTTCTGTCTAGCTTTGCTAATTATTATTATCATTATTATTATAAGCTAAGAGAAACGAACTATGCATAATAGTAAGTAGAATGTCAGGCGCCATAAGCAAAATAATCAGCTGAATTGAAGATATTCATGAAGATGCACCGTGATTCTGTACAGACAAGTCTCTTCATTCCAGAAGGAAATGTCAAATAAAAACAAATCAGATACACGAAAAGAAGACGTGAAAAGAAAACTCTAAAGTTCTTTGAGAAAAAACAGATGAGGCTTACGTTGTCATCCCACTAGACTCAACATGGCTCGATGTTAGGTTTCGTTTTATTAATTGCTGTTTATTCAAAGATTTATTTGTTTAATTATTTTTGCAACCGTATAAAGGGTTTCCTTGTTCGAGAAGTCAAAACTAGACACGCTTTTTAATATGGAGTTTGTTTCAATTAGTGAAACTCTAGACGGGTTAAATTTTTCTCCTTTTATACACACACACTTGCATATATATATATATATATATATATATATATATATATATATA
>NC_068985.1:9353512-9354286 GCF_001194135.2 Octopus bimaculoides
ACACACACACACACACACACACACACACACACACACACACACACACACACACACATACACACACACACACACACACACACATATATATATATATATATATTGTTTTGCGTTCTTTATGGGCGCCTTAAATATTATATGAAGCTTCTATTAACATTTTATTTGTTTTGTTTATATACCTGTGGTGGGGTATTAACTTTTTACTAGTTTCAGTCATTAGACTGCGGCCACGCTGGGGCACCGCCTTGAAGAATTATAGTCAAACAAATTAACCCCAGTACTAATTTATATATTTATTTATTCATTTATTCTTTGTTTTGTTTTGTAAGCCTGATACTTATTCTATAGGTGTCTTTCGCCGAACCGCTAGGCTTCGGGGATTTAAACACACCAACACAAGTTGTCAAGCGGTAGTGAGGGACAAACACAGACACATATGACAGGCTTCTTTCAGTTTCCGTCAACAAAATCCACTTACAAGGCTTTGATCGGTCAGAGGCTATAGTAGAAAACACTTGCCCAAGGTACCACGCAGTAGGAATGAACCCGGAACAATGGGGTTGGGAAGCAAGCTTCTTACCACACAGCCACACCTGCAACCTTTTACTTGTTTTAATTAGACTGAGGCCATACTGGGGCACGGCCTTGAAGAATTTAGGTTGATCGAATCAACTCCAGGACTTTTTTTTTTTTTAAACCTGGTACTTATCTGCCTCTTGTGCCAAACCATTAAGAGGAGGTAAACACACCAGCACCGGTTGTCAAGCGGTAGTGGGG
>NC_068985.1:9354477-9356090 GCF_001194135.2 Octopus bimaculoides
ATATATATATATATATACGACGGGCTTCTTTCAGTTTCCGTCTACCAAATCCACTCCGCCCGAGGCTATAGTAGAAGACACTTGCCCAAAGTGCCACGTAGTAGGACTGAACCCAGAACCATATGGTTGGGAAGCAAGCTTCTTACCACACAGCCACTCATGCGCCTATATATATATAGTTACACACACACACACACACACACACATATATATATATATATGACCCTCGGTTATATTTTTCAAGGCCAGAATTTTTTTTCCTTTTTGCTTGTTGCAGTTATTAGACTGCGGCCATGCTGGGGCACCACCTCGAAGAATTTTTAGACGACTGTATGGAAGCTAGAATTTTTTTTATTTTAAGCCTAGTCAAAACCACCTCTGTGATATATTTCGTTTCTTTTTGTTTGTTTTTGTTGTTTTTTTCATTTGTACTTGTTAAATCATTAGACTGCGACCATGCTGGGGCACCGCCCTGAAGAACTTCTAGTCGAATTTATCGACCCAAGAATTTTTTTTTCGGTGATTTTCAACCAGCACATGAAGTTAAGCGTGAAAGGTCTCTCCACATGCTAAAAATAGCAGCCAAATCTCTAGAACTTTTTGCTTTTAATTTCACGTAAACAAAAACGGAAATCACGGTTGTAAAAATAAACTTTTTTTTTCCAAAATTCAAATTTTTAACTAAGCAAAAATATATTCAATCGAAAATAAATAAGTTGAATAAAATAAACAGAACACAAGAGTCCATTACTACTCAAATGTACATATTTTCTGAATTCTAAAAAAGAGGGAAAGCCTTTACTTCAAGAAATGTGTTTTACAAGCCAAAAGCATTCCTCATCGGCAGCAGCAGTAGCAGCAGCAGTAGCAGCATCGTCATTATCACGACAGCCACCAGCATCACCACCATTATCACCACCACTTCCATCACCACCATCGTAAGTATTGCTCATGATTATCACCGTTGCCAAAACGGTGACCAGCTATAAAACCACCATGACCACCACCACCAACAACAGCTCGACCTCATTCATCTTCATTATCGTCATCAGCAAGCTAAGAAGAATCGTGGCCATCCATACCATACATACAGGAAACATACATTTTTTGTAGCGAATATTCAAAACCGAAAGTTTGCGATGACAGGAAAAGTGCAGCTGTTTGGGTTTTAAGTGAAGGAGCTTAAAAAACATCAGGAATAGTCTTTTCTATTCTCAGATCGACCCCAGTACGCAACTGGTACTTAATTTATCAACCTCCAAAGAATGAAAGGCAACGTGAACCTCAGCGGAATTTGAACTCAGAACATAAAGACAGACGAAATACCGCTAAGCATTTGGCTCGGCGTGCTAACGTTTCTTATTTCTTTACTGCCCACAAGGGGCTAAACATAGAGGGGATAAACAAGGACAGACAAACGGATTAAGTCGATTATATCGACCCCAGTGCGTAACTGGTACTTATTTAATCGACTCTGAAAGGATGAAAGCAAATTTGAACTCAGAACATAAAGACAGACGAAATACCACTAAGCATTTCGCCCAGCGTGCTAACGTTTCTGCCAGCTCGCCGCCTTAGATATGAAATATATTCTTTTCTACTCAAGGCACAAG
>NC_068985.1:9356196-9358003 GCF_001194135.2 Octopus bimaculoides
ACGTGCTAACTATCTATTTATCTACCTATCTGACTCACTCGATATATCTATCTATCACCCTCTCTAGATAGATAGATATTGCTTACAGTCGTATTTGTTTGTGTTTGTTTGGTCGTTTGTCCATGGACAAGGTATCTCAAAAACCGCTGGATGGATTCGGATGAAACCTTCAGGGATGTTTGACCCCGTAACTGGCACGAACTGACACGATTTGGGGATCGATTAGGTACCGGACAAGAATTCTGAATTATGTCTCCTGTTTTTTTTTTTTTTGTTTTTTTTTCTCTTAAGTTTCACTTTTAGTTTTCTCGTTTGTGAAAGCAGTCGAGTTTATTTCAGATATTCTCATTTAAAAAATTGTCTCTGGTTAATTGTTAAGGAGACGTTGGTGTTGCGTTGGCGGAGGTTTGCGCTCTCTACGTGCTCTTGTAAGGACTTGGCAGTTAAAATTTGCTCTCTGATAGGTTAAAGACAGTTTCAAGTGCCTACTTTGGCAAACTGCTGGTAAGAATTGAATAGACTTTAATAGGTATACAATGACACACACATAAGCATGCATCCACAGACATATTTACTTGCACAAGCGCATCCTTGCTCGCGCACTCACATACACACACACACACACACACATGCTCTCATAACACACATAGGTTAACGACATATTGTATATATTGAATATGTGCGTGTGCTTCCATCCAAGTGTATCCGAATATATCTTAAGTCGAAGAGATCGCTTATTAACCGTTCAAGCGGAGTCATTTTTTTCTTTCTTAGGGGCAATCTAATTCAGGCGCTCAGAAATCTCGAGTTGTTGTCCGGCGTAGTGGAAGACCAGAGAGGAAGAGGCACCCCTGAGCTTCTGTTAAAACACATCTCTAAGAGAAAGTTCTTCTGAGCATAAAATCGAGTGACCAGAGACTAGAACTCCCACATTCGTCAGCACTAGATATTTTAGCTCACTTTGTGTTTGCTTCAGGTCAATATGTAGACATTCCATTCATTTCATACAAACAAAAATATTCTGTTGTTGATGTTGAAATTCCAATGAAGGAAGTTTGAATCTAGATTAGAAACCGGCTCTTTATCGGCAAGAAATCGTGAAATAAAACTGAACAATGACATACATACCTACATGAATGCAAACACACACACACACACACACACACACACACACACACACACACACACACAATACCGCTGATTTTTCAAAAATGTGAAAAAATATTTTTATGAAAGTGTTGAGAATGAAAATTGAACGGTCTAAGGGAAATAACTCCTATGAGAAAGATGATCGCGGGTTACATTGTAGAAATCGAAATTAATTTCTGACTACCCCCAGTAATCGGGGTAGACTGTTCTTTTCTACGCTAGGCACAAGGCTCGAAATTTTGGTGGAGGGAGCCAGTCGATTAGATCGACCCCAGTACACAACTGGTGCTTAATTTATTGACTCCGAAAGGATGAAAGGCAAAGTCAACCGTGGCAGAATTTGAACTCAGAACGTAAAGACAGACGAAATACCTATTTCTTTACTGCCCACAAGGGGCTACACACAGAGGGGACAAACAAGGACAGACAAGCGGATTAAGTCGATTATATCGACCCCAGTGCGTAACTGGTACTTAATTTATCGACTCCGAAAGGATGAAAGGCAAAGTCGACCGCTAAGCATTTCGTCCGGCGGGCTAACGTTTCTGCCAGCTCGCCGCTTTATTGGGGTAGGCTATAAAGAAATTAATGTAACCAGCGTACAACCTTTTTCGCATACGAGTCATCTCCCTTATACTGTTCAATTTTCATTCTTCAC
>NC_068985.1:9358698-9372356 GCF_001194135.2 Octopus bimaculoides
AAGAGAAGTCAAATCAGAAATATCAACTTACTCGCAGAGATACCCGGCGTTGCACGTGTCACATGACCTTGAAGAATTAGACTTTTCTATTCTATTTTTTCTAATGAACTGGAATACCTATGATTCGAATTTCATCAAAATTGGCGATTAAGAATTTTAATGGGGGTTCTTTCTCTCTTTACACACCCTAACAAAAATTCTAATTATGACATATTTATCCCAAATTACTCATCTTTATGCCCAGATTCCAAACTCCAAATCTTATAAAACCCATTCAAAGGTTTTTGCTCCTGAAAAATGGAGCTCATGGAGCTCTAAAATGTGGGAGTTAAGGCCCCTATTAGGGGGAGTCTTAAAGTCAACCAGTGAAGCTGAATTGTTGGGAATCTTTTTTAATTTGTGTCTTATATCTATTGTTCAAGTTTCTTTGAAATCGGAAATATAGAGAGTAAAGCAAGAGGAAGCCAAATGACGAATGATCGCTATAAGCAGTCAGCTACCCTACCCTAGTCGTTACCATTCCCCAATGTAGGATTCTGCACCATACAGGTGACCGGCACAGCCGCAAGATGCATTACGGATCTACAGCAACTGGAAGGGTATGACCCAACTCAAATAAACATTAACAACTGTGTGATGTGAGAGCTAAGGGGAAATGAAATCACCACCTCTGGAGTTTGCCAATGATCATTATGCCGATAGGTAACTGAACAAAATAAATTTGCAATCTATAGATCTCTTCGAATGTCTAATCACTTTTCTGGAAAGGCCTTGAAATCAATGTTACCACCTGGGGACTATCTCTGACCCAGTGATAATAAAAAGACTCAAAGGAGGTCTGCAACCAAATAACTTTACTCAAAATAACACTTTGCAACTGAATCAGTGGAGGCAAAGACGCTTCTCCTTTACTTGACATGCACCACATTGCAAAAATCACAATCTAAGTATATCTCAAACTAAAATCTTACACTATTGTACCATTGAATTACAAATAATGCTCATCTTGTATCCTCGAGTGACTCTACAGCTCCCAAGACTACAATTGTATCCGTCTTGGCTTAGGAAAAACGACTAAATTGTGAGGGTTAATCCCCCATTAAGGGGTCTTACTAACCTCCTAAGAAGTTGAAATTTTAGGAATATTACTTCATTTGTGTCTAATATCTATGGTTAAATTTTCATCAACAGCAAAAATATATGAATTTTCATGGGGGTTATGGCTTCATCTATACCCCCCTAACTTTCAAACATGTACTGCATTACACCCGCCCTTATGCATAGAATATAATTTCCAAATTTCATAAAGATCCATTCAGTACTTTTAACCTTGTTTTGGATCATAAAAAAGGATTAGGGGGTCTTAGAGTCCTCATGAGAAGCGAAAACTTTGGGAATACTTCTTGATTTGTGTCAATTACCTATGGTTGAAATTTCATCAACATCGGATATTAAGGAATTTTCATGGGGGCGGGGTCTGCCCCCTTTTAGCCCCCTCAAATTCAAACCAAACATACTGCATTATACCCACCCTTGTGCATTGAATCGAAGTTCCAAATATCATAAGGATCCTTCCAGTAATTTTGATCCATGCAAAATGACTAAAATTTGGTGTTAAGCCCCCATTACGGGGTCTTAGAATCATCCAAATAAATTTTGGGATATATTTTTTAATTTGTTTCTAATACGTATGGTTCAAATTTCATCAAAATCCGAAGCATATGAATTTTCACGGGGAGTTCTTCCCTCTTTCTGCCCCCTCAAAATTGTATGAAACATACGGCATTACCCTTCCCGCTAGGCTTGAATTTTGTGTTCCAAATTTCATTAGGATCGGTCCAGTAGTTTTCGAGCTTATAAGTAACACACGAACACACGAACAAAGACATTGACTTTTGTATAATAGATAAAGAATTTGGTTCTATTACTTTTAATAGTACCAACAATATTTCATGTGATAGAATAATAAATTACGATGGTTAGCTTAATATAATGGGAACGTTTGTTCCCATTATTATTGATTAAAAATCTTATAACTTAACGACATTTGTAATGTTACAGAGAAACCCTGCCACATTCCAAATGAATTCATAGGCGTAGGAGCGACTGTGTGGTCAGAAGCTTGCTTCCCAGCCGCATGGTTCTGGGTTCAGTCCTACTGCGTGGTACCTTGGGCAAGTGTCTTCTGCAGTAGCCTCGGGCCGACCAAAGTCTTGTGAGTGGATTTAGTAGATGGAAACTGAAAGAAGCCCGTCGTGTGTGTGTGTGTGTGTGTGTGTGTGTGTGTGTGTGTGTGTGTGTGTGTGTGTGTGTGTGTGTGTATTTGGTGTGTGTGTGTATCTGTGTTTGTCCCCACACCATCGCCTGAAAACCGATGCTGGTGTGTTTACGTAACTTAGCGGTTCGGCGAAATGAACGACAGAATAAGTGTTAGGCTTACAAAGAATAAGTCCTGGGGTCGATTTGTTTGACTTAATGCGGTGCTCCAGCATGGCTGCAGTCAAATGACTGAAACAAGTAAAAGACTAACTGACTGGCATAACTACACAACTGCGTCCCCCTCCCCCATTGACTTTGTTTCCTCATAACTTTCTGCGAAATCTTTTCTCCTTCATCTTTTACTTGTTTTGGTCATTAGAATGTGTCAATGCTGGAGCACCGCCTTGAAGAATTTTTAGTCGAGCCAGTCGACCCCAGTTGTTTTTCTTTTAAAGCCCAGCTGCTTATTTGATCGGTTGTTTTGTCGAACCGCTATGTCATGGGATATAAACACATCAACACCGGTTGTCAAACACAAACTCAAAGACAAACACATATATACGACGGGCTTCTTTTAGTTTCCATCTACCAAATCCACTCGCAAGGTTTTGGTCGACCCCATGCTATAATAGCAGGCACTTGCCCAAGGTGCCACGCAGTGGGAATGAACACGGAACTACGTGATTGGGAAGCAAGCCTCTTACCACACAGCCACGCCTGCCCCTAAACGGATATCTTTTTAGGAAATTTTCTAGAAATATCTTTACGACGGTGTAGATTAGGATTCAATCGGAATTTCATACGAGAAAGAAAGAAATTGTTGGCCTGCATATATACATATGTAGTGACAACTTATAGCAGACGACTGTTATATGTTCAATGTCCGGAGTTTTATCCACGCATGCGCAGGGACTAGTTCCGGAGGAATACAGGAAGAGTCTCATGCACATGCGTAGAGTTCGACACCCAGCTTTGGCGCCTTTTCTTAGTCTCGTCGTTGACTGATCCCCGTCGAGCCAAGACGTCCAACAGAGCTCTCTCACATGTCAGCACCAGAGCTTCACAAATAACCACGGAAATCATTCAGGAGGCGTCTCAGCAACCGAGGGCGATGAGCTACCGAATTCCCTCCAAGCGTGAACTGAATTCCACTGTAAATAAATGTTGTTATGTTGTTCAGAATCTGCGTTCCGTTGTTTCTTCTAGAAATTTAATGTACGGAAGCGGTGTACACCTAATGGTGTATAACCACTTCCCTACACATACATCGTGACGATGGTGTGGTCACATGTGTAGAGATATGCATTACTAGGCTTCAAATTTGCACTTAGAGGTGAAATCGATTATACTAAGTTGTGTATTTAGCTGGTATTTTATTTTAGCAAAGTGGAGGTGCAATGGCCCAGTGGTTAGGGCAGTGGACTCGCGGTCATAGGAACGCGGTTTCGATTCCCGGACCGGGCCTTGTGAGTGTTTATTGAGCGAAAACACCTAAAGCTCCACGAGGCTCCGGCAGGGGATGGTGGCGAACCCTGTTGTACTCTTTCACCACAACTTTCTCTCACTCTTACTTCCTGTTTCTGTTGTGCCTGTAATTGAAAGGGTCAGCCTTGTCACACTGTCATGCTGAATATCCCCGAGAACTACGTTAAGAGTACACGTGTCTGTGGAGTGCACGTTAATTTCACGAGCCGGCTGTTCCGTTTATCGGATCAACTGGAACCCACGTCGTCGTAACCGACGGAGTGCCGACAACATATTTTAGCAAAAGATAGCAACAGAAAGTTGAAGATTAGCAAGAAATCAAATTGGGAATTAAAGGGACGTAACTCATCTCCACAAAGTTTTCTGCCAGCCTACAACCTTTATGTGGAGAGTAAAGCTAATTTATCACCTTTGTACGAAGGCTGTGTTATTGTCAAAGCTGAAAGCACGTGATATTTCCTCCACGCGGTGTTTGTAATTAAGAAGTAGAGAGTGGAGGAGAGACACAGGTATGTCCAGTGAAGACAAACAGACGGAGGAGATCGTGGATACTCCTGCCGAAGAAGAAGAAGAAGCAGAAGGAATAAAAGACGAATCTCAGAATAGAAATGGTTTGTCGAAAAATCAACTTCGGAAATTAAAGAAACGTGAAAGATGGTTATTAGTGAAGAAAGAAAAACGGTAAGTGTTGTAATTAAAGTCATATTATTCAACCCTTGTCCAGCAGAACTGTAATTAAATGTATTCTATTTGTGATATACCCCCTCCCTTTTTTTATTCTAAGGTGTCTTGGACCTCAATACTCAACGTGTTCTTCCTTTGCTTAAAATATTTCTGTGTGGTTTGAAAGTTATTTGCTATTTCTTCCACATTATGTCTCCCTTGTTTGCTCATCGTGAGAAATGTTATTTTCTGTCACACTTAATTACAGCTACTGTCCCCAACTATTTTGTAATTCATATTTTTTTATGTCCCTCAAACGTTATTAATAAATAAATGGTAAATTTTCAGATTAACACCCGCACGATCTTCACTAGGGTTTTAGGGTCAGGGTTAGGATTTTAGGGTTAGTGTTAGGGACGGAATACCCTAACCGTAATCCTAACCCTCATACCCTAGTGAATATCGTGCGGTAGTTAATCTGAAAATTTACCAAATAAATTATTATTATTATTATCTGCACTTTTTGTAATTCTTCCTTGTAATGTGACCGTCATCTGTTGCTCGCCAGCCAAAAAAGCTGAGCGGCATTTCGTCCGACTTCGTGTTCCACCGAGGTCGATTTTGCTTTTCGTCTTATTGGGGTCGATGTAGTTGACTAACCCTTCCAAAACTGATGTAACCGATAGATACTACCAGCTTCCAAATATACCACTTTCGAAATCACGAGCAAAAATACTATTGTACCAATCTGATATTTAGAGGTTCTTAACTATTCAACTGCCTGCTTAAAAAAAAATATATATAAAAAGGACTTCTGCTGAAACTTGCAAAAAAAAATAAAATAAAATAATTGCTAAACTAACGAAGGTTCCCCAGTTGGGCGGAGGTAAAGAATACGTACAACACTGGTTTTCGGCGTAACAAAAACCCTAATCCTAACCCCTGACTCTAAACCTACCCACCAGTGTACGTATTCTTTACCTTCGCCCCCAGTTGTTCAACTCCCTACCTAAAGAAATCTGATGTAATCGACCGATTCCTTTCTCCAGAATTTCATGTCTTGTGTCTATAACAGAAAGAAATATCATCAACTGTACCTTTTTTTTTATAATGCCTTCTGGGTGGAATTCTCATTTACGTACGGCATATAACCCCACCACATAACTTTTATTTTGGGTGGTTTTCAGAAAAATTTTTTCGAATTCGTATTCTACACATGGGAATTCATACGATTATGCAAAAAAAAAAAAATAGAAAAGAAAAATTGTTGCTTGATTTAAGGATTATTTAGCTGTTATTTTTAGCACATCTCATGACCACCTCATTCATACTCTCCTCGTTTGTTCGGCAATCTGACATTTTGATGTTTTCCGAATTATTTCGCCCCATAAGCACATTTAATGGTCCGTTGCCGGGATTTAAGCCAAAATTTTGAACTGTCCGTGTTTTAAACTGATTTTTTTTTTAAATATTCGAAAAATTTAAAAATTTTTCGTTTTTTTTGTTTTTTGCATAGTCATGTGAATTCTTGTGTGTAGAATACAAGTTAGCAAAAAATTTCTGAAAATTCCAATGACTAAAGAAGTTATGAGAAGTTATATGCCGAATTCTTATCATTAACTGCAGTGTTTTTGTAATTCTTTCTTGTAATGTTCTTTTATCTTTGCCTTGGGAATCAGAAGGAATTTTGTTATTATTATTATTATACAAATTCCGCCAAGGTTGACTTTGCCTTTCATCCTTTCGGGGTTAATGCCAGTGGCACCTGTGCCGGTGGTATGTAAAAAGCACCATTCGAACACTGGGCCTCATAAAGGCAGTGACAGGTGACCAAGATCCTTGGCGATATACCGTGCTTGTGTAGACCTGTTAAGTCAGGTGAGAGCATAGTTATGGTCAATGGCACATAAAAAGTACCCACTAAGACTCTTGGAGTGGTTGGCATTAGGAAGGGCATCCAGCTGTAGAATCTTTGCCAGATTAGATTGAGCATGATGCAGCCTTCTGGTTCACCAGTCCTCAGTCAGACCATCCAACCCATGCCAGCATGGAAAGCGAACGTTAAACGGTGATGTTGATGACTACGACGACCTGCCTTAGACTCCTTATTTAACCAGGAGCATAACAACGGTCCTTCCGTAGCACTTACATAGCCTTACCTGCCTTTTGGGTCTTCTGGATACCAAAACACCTCGTGCCCACAAAGCAAAGCCTTGTGGACAGACGTGAGGAAACACTCAGAACTCAAGGAATCTGAGAAAACGTTAATGAGTAAGGGTTGTACACATTCACTCAAACACAACAGATTTTTTTCAGTTTTGGTCAGCCTCAGACTATAGCAGAAGACACTCGCCTAAGCTGTCACACAGTGGGACTGAACCCAGAACCATGTGGTTGAGAAACAAACATCTTACCACACAGCCATGCCTGCTCGTTTCTTAAGTAATTCCATAGTGAGTGGCTCTACCCTGTGGTGGGTACCCTGTTTATTGTTAATCCTAATTTAAATTTTCAAGAAAAAATGATTCAGTTTTCTTCGAAACTCTTCAAAGATATTTTTTAGTGCATGGAACTTTGAACTTCTATAGCCCCAGGCCTACTGAAGTGGATTTAGTAGACAGAAACTGAAAAAAACTTGCCATACGTGCATGCGTGTGTGTTTGTCTTGGCAGGTGATACTTGTAAGCAGGTGCCATTTTTTTTTCTAGTCTCCTATGAGAATATTTCCAGCCAAGGAGAAATAGTTCACTTGACAACTGGTGAATGTTGGCAACAGGGAAAGCATCCAGCCATAGAAAATCTGCCTCAATGAACTCCATCTCACCGATGGTAATGATTAGATATCATGTTTAACACGCAACCTTAACAGGAATTTTAACAGCCTAACATTTATATAACTTTATAAGGAAATGCAGAACCCACTGATGATATGCTTGTCCTTTATGGAAGTTGAGCATAAAATTACTTGAAGTCAACTAAGCTATTGAGAATTGTATTAAAATACAGATTCCCGTTGCTGTTTTTGAAAGTTACAAATGTCGGTTATGTTACACAGAGATAGACATTTACTTCCAGGTTAGCTTGGGAAATGTTGAAATGTTTTTAATTTGACTGCAAAGTTGAGAATAGCATAGTATTAAAAGAAAAAAACAGATTTTTAATGGAATCTTTGGCCACATATGGAATTCATTTTCACTAGAATATGTGTGCAGATGTATGTGTTATTGTTGTCCTCATTTGAGAAGACAAGCAAGCAACACATTCCAGTTTGTTTATTGTTATTCAATACAAATACAACAAAGTTGTGTCTAAAGATGAATGAACACAAAGCAATAAAGCAGAAATAGCAATTAATATGATATATATTTTCATAAGGGACCCGTATATGGTCGGTTGACCTTCTAGAATTAATAGCTGAAGCTTCATGAAATCATATCCAGCCATCTTAGTAAATGACACACTTGATAGTCTGTGTTAGTGTTATTATCATCCTTGTTTAGCATCCTCTTTTTCTTGCTTGCATGAGTTGGACGGAGTTTATTGAGGCAGACGTTAAACGATGATGATGGTTTCTGACAAATGACGCCATTTTGTATGAATGGTGGCTTTGTTTGCAATCAGTGAGCAAATACCAAGACCAGATTTGCATATACACATATGGAGACCCATTTATTCATCAGTCTCCAGTGTTATTATTACTGTTGCTTTCCACCCACCCCTTTTTCTTTTGTCTTCTCACTAATCACCTCCCCCCACCTGACCCTATTATATTTCTTTCCCTTTCCCAAATGGTATTCACCACTTCCTGCATTCTTCTCCTCTATCCCCATCTCTAACCATCTGTCACTCCTTTAATACCTACCTACCTACCCATCCACTCTTCCCCATATCTCTACCCCTATTCTGTCTTACACTGCCCTTCATCATCATCATCATTGTTAATGTCCATTTTCCATGCTGGCATGGGTTGGACAGTTTGACTAGGGGCTGGCAAGCCAGGTGGCCGCATCAGGCACCAATCTGATCTGGCAGTGTTTCTACAGCACAGGAGCCAGTCAGGCGGCACTGGCATCGGCCACATTCAGATGGTGATTTTTACATGCTACAGGCACAGGAGCCAGTCAGAGCGGGGGTGCTGGCATCAACCACACTCAAATGGTGCTCTTTACATGTGACTGGCGTGGGTACCAGTCAGGTGGCACTGGCATCGACCACACACAAATGGTGCTTTTTACATTCTACCAGCATGAGTGCCAGTCAGGTGGCACAATATATAAAAATGGCTAGTTGAAATGTGTAAAGTAGATACAGTTCCATCTATGTTTGTTTAATATATTTTCAGGAAACATGAACGGCTGAAAAAGAAGAAACGTAAAGCAGAAGCAGTTGAGAAAGGGCTCGATGTGGGTCCCTCTAGAAAAGCTTTGAAACAAAATTCCATGAAGCAATCTAAATGCCAAATGAAAGTTGTCATTGACTGTTCATTTGATAGTTTCATGTCTGAAAAGGTAGGTCTTGCCAACATTATCTTTCCAATATTATTAGTGTTATCATCATCATCATTGTTTAACGTCCGCTTTCCATGCTAGCATGGGTTGGACGATTTGACCGAGGACTGGTGAGCCAGATGGCTGCACCAGGCTTCAATCTGATCTGGCAGAGTTTCTACAGCTGGATGCCCTTCCTAACGCCAACCACTCCCAGAGTGTAGTGGGTGCTTTTACGTGCCACCTGCACAGGAGCCAGTCCAGCGACACTGACAACGACCTAGCTCAAGTGTTTTTTCACGTGCCACTGGCACGGAAGCCAGACAGCTGCTCTGGCAATGATCACGCTCAGACGGTGCTGTTAGTGCTCCACTGGCACAGGTGCCATTCATCGAATATGGTTCAATTTCGATTTCACTTGCCCCAACAGGTCTTCACAAACAGAGTTTAGTGTCCAATGAAGGAGCGGTTGGCATGGGTGCCAGTCGTCGAATTTGGTTTGATTTCGATATAATTCTCTATTTTAATCATTGTCATTGGCGGTTAGCGTCAGCGTTTGGCATTAAGAAAGGGATCCTGCTATAGAAGACAAGTCAAAGCAGACATTGAAACTTGGCACGGTCTGCTGGCTCTTTGGATTCTATCAAGCTGTCTAATCCATGCCAACATAGGAGATGGACATTAAATAATGATGCCAGTGCTGGTGGCACGTAAAATGCACAATTTGTGCGTGGTCGATGCCAGTGCTGGTGGCACGTAAAATGCACGATTTGTGCGTGGTCGATGCCAGTGCTGCCTGGCTGTAAAAAGCACCCACTATACTCTCGGATTGGTTGACATTAGTGGATTGGAGCCTGGTGCAGCCTCTGGTTTGCCAGTCCTCAGTCAAACCATCAAACCCATACCAGCATGGAAAGCAGACGTTAAGCGATGATGGTGATGAAAGTTGTTTCCATGAATAGGCACAAGTGTGGTTGTGTGGTAAGAAGTCTGCTTCCCAACCTCATGGGTTCCAGGTTCAGTCCCACTGTGTGGCACCTTGCGTGTCTTCTACTCTTGCCCTTATGAATGGACATCCATCATCATATATACCAGGCATTAGCCATCAGTAATTACTCAGGGTAGGCAGTTGGTGACATTTAAGTAGTAAAACACAAAAAATAAGCGAAACACAGCTGTGTGACTGAGTTGAAGGCAGATTTACTTCTGCCTTTATAACACGTAAAGGAAACAGTGTTGTAGGAGTGTACGCAGTACGTGTACTACAGCAGTATTATGCATAGCTTAAATACTGAGATTGAAAAGCAGGGGCAACAGCGTCGCCTTACTGACACTTGAAAAAACATTTGAGCGAGGTTGTTGCCAATGCCACTGGACTGGCTCCTGTGCAGGTGGCACGTAAAAAACACCATTTTGAGCATGGCCGTTGCCAGTACCATGTGACTGGCCCCCATGCCGGTGGCACGTAAAAGCACCCACTACACTCTCAGAGTGGTTGGCGTTAGGAAGGGCATCCAGCTGTAGAAACTCTGCCAGATCAGAATGGAGTCTGGTGCAGCCATCTGGCTCGCTAGTCCTCAGTCAAATTGTCCAACCCATGCTAGCATGGAAGGCAGACGTTAAACAATAATGATGATGATGAATCAGAGTAACCTTCATAATTTTATTGAATTAGGTGCATATTTTGCTATAAAAGGAAAATGTTGCTATCGATCTATTTTATTCAAGGTAGGCACTGCTAACCTAGGAGGCATGTTCCTGGAATATACATATGCGTGTGTTGCTATCTCCTTGCTAACAATGTCTTTCATATCCAATCTTCCATGAAAACATGTCCGGTCTTGGGGAAATATTACCTTCCTTTGAAACAGGTAATGATAGGCAACAGGGAGGAGACCTCACTGTAGAAGATCTGCCTTGATGAAATTCTGTCTGACCCATACGACCACGGGTAGGTGGACAGTGGTACGATGGTGATGTAATAACCCTGTTATCTATGCCTACCGAATTCTAATTACTCTTAGAATCAGCTAAAAATTCCTTAGTTCTTGAAATTGTGCATTTTTTTATATTCATATTTAATTCAGTTCTATATTTAAGAGAATAGGAATTGTGTACATTATTTACATTTGACGGATATTTGTCCTTATCTTGTTTGTTGTTAACACAACGTTTCGGCTGATATACCCTCCAGCCTTCATCAGGTGTCTTGGGGAAATTTCGAACCTGGGTTATCATTCCTAAGGTAATTTTCAATGCTACTATTATTATTATTATTGTTATTGTTCAGGTCACTGCTTGGAATTGAACTCGGAAAGTTGGGGTTAGTAACCCGCACTTTTAACCACTATGTCATATGCCCGTGAGTATATCAGCCGAAACGTTGTTGACAACAAACAAGATGAGGACAAATATCCATCAAATGTAAATAACGTATTTATTTTGTTCAATTCCAGGATGTCATGAAGCTTGTGAAGCAGTTACAGAGCTGCTACTCACTGAACCGACGTGCGGAGAACCCCCTTCAGGTAATGTCACAAACATTAAGTATTTTTTACTCATTTCAGGCATTAGACTGCGACCATGCTGGGGCACCACCTTGAAGAATTTTTAGTCGAATGAGGTGACCCCAGTACTTGTTTTTTTTTTAAACTTGATACTTATTCTATCAGTCTCTTTTGCCGAGCCACTAAGCTACAGGGATGTAAACACACCAACACTGGTTGATATGTGGTGATGTGAGACAAAAACGCACTCATAGCTATATATATACACACACACATACACATGGCCAGCTTCTTACAGTCTCCATCTACCAAATCCATTTACAAGGCTATGGTTGGCCTGAAACAATAGAAGGCCCCAGCTCAAGGTGCCATGCAGTGAGACTGAACCCTGGACCATCTGGTTGGGAAACAAGCTTATCAGTATCACAGTCTTCCTTGTTACTATTTCTCCTCTGCTTCCTTTTCCGGTACCTCCATACGCCCCCCCCCTCCCAACCTGTTGCATATCGCCTTTCCACATCCAGTGGGCCTTATTAATAGCAGTTGCTATTTTCATACTGGCTTCTTAAATAACAAAGGTTTTTCTTCCACAGACTTCTTTCTCTTTTGCCTTACCCTACAAGGACACTCAACCGGCTGGAAATAGCAACTAAATCCCAGCCAAATTACAACCACACCATCGAAATATTTGGACATACACACTAGATGTTGTAGATCCAGAGACATCATATCTGAAAATAAAACTGTGTGGTCATGGCTGGAACAGTTTTGATTCATAAGATCTGTTTGCTCAATCTGAGTTGCTCTTGGTATTAAACGACATGTCAATTAGCTCTTCCTCACCCAGACACTTAAGTGTCAAATGTTATGACCTCTCCTTGTTTCCCTTGCACAAAATGATACAAACAGACTCCTAAATGCAATTTAAGATGTCAATGAGAGCTGAAACTAAGAATAAAACATCAGAGTCAGGCTTATACAGGCTCTGATGGCCATCATAAAACCATGCAGTTTCTCACCAAATGCATTTGTATGACTGTATTAGCTGTAAGAGCTTAGAAATACGTGACCTGATCAATAAGTGTCCGAACTGTTGCCATAGTAAAGAAGCCAAACTGCACAGATTGACCTTCAGCTCACTTCCATTGTTTACAGCAGTGCTTGGAAGGAAGGTGTGTAGCATGTGATTGTCCCATTGACCATTACAGAGAAAGCTGAGCAGAGAATCTGCATCAAATTTTGCTAAAAGCTTGGCGATACCAGTTCAGAGGCCTATGCAAAGTTTTCAAAAGGTTTTTCATCTTTCTCAACACAATTGAGATCTTGTGCAAGTGAAACCCGAGTGTCTTTTTGGTCAGCCGAAACCAGCTTTGGCACAAACTTGGCAGACACGTGTCTCATACCAAATCTTCAGTGATAATAGACTGAACTGAACTGTAACTAATCTACACATCCTCTGACAACTCACGGATGGTGATTCGACGATTTTCCCTCACAGCTGCACACACATTAGCCGTACAAGTTTGGTAGTGTCCACAGCATGCATGGGAAACCTTCTACAAGAAGCGGACCACATGAGAAATGTCCATACTATGAAAAAATTCAAGGTATTTTTTGTAAAAAATAAAAAAGTTTTGAATGGTACAGCAATGCACTATAATACAAAAAATGGACTATATACTTGTTGTAATTTAGTTATCCATAGTCCAATGATATTTCGGAATAAAATTCCTTTTTTTTTTTTCTTAAGCATGCCATTCAGAAAGTCCTGCAGGGTGCAGTTTGCCCATGACCAATCTATAGAATTGATGGTCAGTACCCTCACCTCCTATCCTGACTAATTAATATGTCTGTCTGGGAGTTTCATAGCTAATCACTACTGTCCTCATTTACTTGCTACTTTGATTAACGTATTGAAAATATAAAAAATGAAGAATGCAAGTGCACAAGTTTTGTAGCATCACAGTTTTTTTTGGGTATCTCGCAAACAAACACTCAAAGAAGCTGGTGAAGATTTTGGCTCTTTTGTAGAGACATGAAAACAGTTCATTCATAATATTCTCATTTTGGTTATTCTCTCTCTTACAGCTCTACATTTGTGGATGCAGTGGCAAGACTCAGGAAAGATTAGACAACATTGGTGACTGCAGTAGATGGGATGTAAGCCAACATGATTATTGATTTGGTTTTTGTTTCTTTTTTTTTTTTTTTTTTCTAGAAGTACCACTCTTCCCAAATTGGGTGGTATTGCTCCCCT
>NC_068985.1:9372366-9374370 GCF_001194135.2 Octopus bimaculoides
AAGGGAATATTGAAGAAAAGTGGGACGATAATGAGGTAATGGTTCATGTAAAAACAACAAAATGATGGCTTCGTTAGGTTAAGTTTTATTTGTGAAATACAGTTGCTTTGAATTTGCTTCAGAAAGAGGTCTATGTTTGTGATGGTTAGTTGGTAGGTGGGGGCGCTAGGAAGGTAGCCTGGCTGTCAAGGGGGTGGCAGCCTGAAAAAGTTTGGGAACCACTGCTCTATAGAAACAAGTAACCTTTGACTTTCTATTTAATTTATTAATGGAAAAATGTTTTGCAAGATTTGTTTCTGCTCTCAATGATCTAAGTTCAAATTCTGCTGAGCTCAAACTATTTGAATGTCAGATTAACACTTTATTTAAACATTAAAGACCCTCCCCCTCTTCGGTCACAAATTACCATGGGATTGAACCTAGAAAGTTCCCCTCTGAGGTACAAGTCCAGGCTAGGTTATTTATGGAGGACCAGCAGTCACTCATGCATACCAAGGGGAAAGGCAAAGACACAGCTTGGCACCAGTGACATTGTGACTCATTTCCACAGCTGAGTGAAATGGGGCAATGTGAAATAAAGTGTCTTGCTCAAGAACACAGCACATAACCCAGTCTGGGAATTGAACTCACGGCCTCATGATTGTGAGCCTGACACTCTAACCACTGAGCCATTTAAATATTATAACATCGTTTATGATACGATAATTTGAAATGGCTCACATAGGATACAATGTTTCATATGTTGTTGGTGAATATCTCAAGGTCAGTCTTCATTGATTAGGCCTGTAACAAATGTAATTTCAGTAATGACTGTTCCATATTCTAATTGTGACAACATCATCCAATGCATTCCTATTTTTAAAAGCCAGTAGGGGGTGATCTGATGTAAATTTGGCAATAATGACATCTGGGGAGAAATGGGAAAGCTGCACCGTGTCATCAGAAGTTACTTATGACATATTGTGTGTATGTTTGATTGAGTCTGTCCCAAGAACTTGGAGTTCTTGCAAATGTCCCTGTCAAGAGTGAAGGCACATTTCACTCAATCACCTCCAATGCTGCCTGGTGAGATGTGTGAAGGGGTCGGCTGTTTTTAACACTCTGCAAAGAGTTTTGGCACTAAAAGCAGCTTTATATAAGGCACAAAGAGAAGATTCTAGAAAATGGAATCAAGCAATGGTTTAACACTAATTGGTTGCTTAATGGACCGATCACAGGAAACTTGTGGTTGGCTCATAATATCTGACCGTGTATCCAGAGATTCTGTTTCAAATCCCTGCTACATACAGATTCGAAAAGAACGTTGATGGCAACAGTTTTCGATATGCAAGCCATTCAGAAAGTCCTGCAATTTACAATTTTTCCATGATTAATATATTGTCTAAAATAATCTCTATGGATTAAGCCAAGTCCTTGGAACTCGCTCTTAGCAATTATTAACAAACTGAGCTATACGAGGGGAATAACCCTTGTCACTGTTCTGTAAATGCTTGACTGTGATAAAAAAAAATTTCCCTGTTGTATCTCTTTGTGAAGATACATTCCTTAATTTTAATCAGGTAAATTTCAGTTTTGCTAAAGTTACAATGTACTCACTTTGAAATTACTATTTTCATTTGTAGTCACTCAGAAATACAAATATTGTAGTTCTCCCGTAGATGGCGCCCTTAAGTTAATGATATATTCAAAAATGGATTCTACATGCTTACCTCAAATTTACATCAACTTGAGTCTTTTGCACCTTTAAATTTTCTGTTGTTTCTTTTTTTAAAGAAGTTAATGAAACAAAAATAAACTTCAACTTCAGTTGATTTAGGTCGATCTTAGCAAATGTAATTAAAAGTGTAAATATTTAAAAGACTTGAAAAGAAATATTGAAGTGGAAAACTCAAATAAAATACATGTAAAAATATGTACAAATTATTTATTAAAACAGATAAAAGCTAATAATTTCTGTATAAATGTCCAGAATCTTCTTTTGTGTGTGTTTTTTTTTTTTTTTTT
>NC_068985.1:9374595-9379034 GCF_001194135.2 Octopus bimaculoides
CCCCCCCCCTTTTTTTTTCCTTTTTTGTTTCTGTGATGAGGGAGTTCTTGATAATTTCATCATTTATACCCATGTTTTTTTCTTTCTTTCCTTCCTGTAAAAATCATCACCGTTTAGCATCCACTTTCCATGCTGGTACAGGTTCCCGAAACTGGTAAGCCAGAGAGCTATACCAGTTCCAGTCTGATTTTGGCTTGGCTTCTATGGCTGGGTGCCCTTCCTAATGTCAGCCACTCCAAAAGTGTAGTGGCTGCCTTTTACGTGTTACTGGCACTGGCCACCACTATGATTGTTAACAAAAGCAAAGTCTATTTCAAAAACACAAACGAAAAAATGGAAAAAAATCAAACGTTGTTTACATTTTTTTTTGTTTTTTTTTAGGTGAACTTCTCTCCTGAAAAGTACAGTGAATTGTTTGACAAAAGCTCTCTTATTTATTTGTCTAGTGAATCAGACAATGTCTTAGATGATCTTCAAGAAGACAAGGTCTATGTGATTGGAGGTCTTGTGGACCACAATCATTATAAGGTAAGGAAATAATGCTTTCCATGACATTGATCTATCTTGATTCTTGCCTGGGCTGGTGGACAGGCACTTTTTCTTCCTCTTATTTCAGGCAAATGTAGTCTTCTCTAGCCTTACACTGATAAAAGCCTTGTGAATGAGTTAGGTAGACAGAAACTGAAGGAAGACTATCATATGTGTGTGTGTATCAAGGGTTAAACAGAAAGAATATAAGGAAAAGTAGTTTAGACAAAAGCAGAGCAAACAGGAAACTAGACGAAAACTTAACGGACGGGAAATTGGACAAAGACACAATACACGAAATATTCACTGCTGAGTTTTCCTTGTCGGATAATGACGCAAAATATCATAGCAGCTTCATGCCAATTACCATTGAGACCACTCAGTTTTGCAGGCACCAGTGCTTTTATTAAGCTACTGGGGAAAAAGCTGGCAAATGTATACTGACATTATATGAATACAACAGACAAAGAATTATGCATATATATATATATATGTATATTTATAGGCACGGGAGTGGTTGTGTGGTAAGTAGCTTGCTTACCAACCACATGGTTCTGGGTTCAGTCCCACTGTGTGGCACTTTGGGTGTCTTCTACTCCAGCCTCAAGCCAACCAAAGCCTTGTGAGTGGATTTGGTAGGTGGAATTTGAAAGAAGCGTGTCATATGTATATATTTCTGTGTCTGTGTTTGTCCCCCACCATCACTTGATAACTGATGTTAGTGTGTTTATGTCCCCGTAACTTAGCAGTTCGGCAAAGAGACCAATAGAATAAGTACTAGGCTTACAAAGAATAAGTCCCGCTGCCAGTTAGTTTGGTTGAAGGTGGTGCTCCAACATGGTCACAGTCAGATAGGCAGCTATATGCAATATACAACCAAAAAGGAAAAATTCAATTGTAACAGACGGTGCAGGATAGCCCCTACATTACTAGAAATAAGTCAAAATCCCTTACAACTGCAAAGAAGCACATGTCTATGCACTGACAGGAGAGATAACCACTTCACAGCAAACGAGATCACTATACTAATCTAGTTTCGCCAACCACTTTTCAGCATGTACTGGGTGCTTTTATGTGACCACTGGTGCTTTTCACATGACACCATCACCCACAAGCCCATAAGACGAGAATCACTCAGCTGAAGCGGGATGTAGGGAACATGCCTGCATGCAAGGGCAGCCGCGATTTTACTGAGCATGATGTGCGTTCTCAAGTAACTCATCGCCAGGATTTGGTATGGCAGTGTGTAATGTAAACATTCAAACATCCTTGACTTGGATTCCAGAAAATTTGGTATTTCGTAGAAATATCCTCATTTTCACCAATGTTTCATTTTGCAGTCATTACTTGGGATAGGATTATATTAAGTTGGATGGAGTTTTCATTTACATTATAGTTTTTTTGTTTTGTTTTTGTTTGTCTCAGTTAACTTTTTCACAATTTATTTTGTTCCAGGGTCTTTGCCATCGTCTGGCAGTGGAGGCCAGCATCTCTCATGCCCAACTCCCCATATCACAGTATTTAGAAATGAAGTCCAGGAAGGTGCTCACAGTGAACCACGGTAAGTCTAGCCCTTCGTTAGTCCTTTACTAAACCCACAGTAAACACGTCTCTCTTGGTTTCGTCAATGGTGATCCAGTTTGATCATCTGAACTTCTTTCTCATTCTACAAGTGGCTGGGTATTCCACAGGCACATAGTACTGTTTGACATGGCTGGACCTTAAGAATTACTGGTACAATCCATCTGACATCTTTGTTCAATGTCTGACTAACATGTCCACATGTGTCACAAAACTGATGTCTTGTATGCATTTTCTTATCATTGACAAACATGTACGGATCTGGTTAGAAGCTTACTTCCCAACCTCATAGTTCCATGTTGAGTCCCGCTGCATGGTACCTTGTCCAAGTGTCTTCTACTATAGCCCCAAGTTAATTAAGGAAACTGAAAGAAACCCATTGTATGAGGGGGTGCTGAAAAGTTCTTGGCTTTGGATAAAAGAAAATACAGGAGGATCAGTTAATTAAGGTTTTGTTCAACATATTTCCCTCTCAAATTCACACATTTATTGCAGCAGTGTTTCTGTTTTTCTAAAGAACTCCAAAGGTTTGGCCCCCCCCAACCAGGCCTTTTGCAATATCCTTAAAGCCAGGATCATTTCAGTGCCCCCTCAAAAAAAAATTGCATAATGTATGCTTGTTTGAGTCTCCTTGTCTTGGCATTGTGTGATAGTTATAAAAATGCTTGTCTCTTCATATAAACAGTGCCTTTCATTTCCATTACTCTGCAAGAACTTTGCATGAAAATTGACGAGGGTTAGCAACAGGAAGGACATCCAGCCATAGAAAACCTGCCTCAGTAAAATCCAGCCGTGGATGTTTACCACAGGAAAGACACCCAACTTTGAAAACATTTTAATCCAGCCATTATCCAATAATTTCAAAAGATCACCTACAAATCCCAGTTGTCATATAACATATGAAAAATATCTTGAGTGCATTCCGTGCTCTTAAATCAACAAAATGGTTTAATAACTGTGTTTGCTGTAGATAGGTTTGCATGATAGTGAATATTTTGAAAAAGACAGTGGGTGTATCAAGGGGGAGATAATTAACTGCACAGTAACTATGGGCAGTTTTTTTCTTCAATAAATGTTGAAATGAGCTATGGGTCTGTCTGGTGGTTTATCTTTAACTCCTTAGCATTCAGATTATTTTATTAAATTCAATACTTATCTATTCACAGGGGAGTATTGTAGTTCGCTTGAAGCATTGTGTATTGTTTGTAAAGAATAAAAAGTTTTGAATGGTACAACAATGCACAATAATACAAACAATGGGCTATATACCTGTTGTAATTTAGTTATACATAGTCCGATGATATTTCGGAATACAATTCCTTCTTCAGATATTCTTAGCTGGAGTTGCTGCTATAATGTTTTCCAACAGCTCTTTCATCATAACTATGCCGTTGGAAAACAGATTATAGCAGCGACTCTGTCTAAGAATATCTGAAGAAAGAATTGTATTCCGAAATATCATCGGACTATGTATAACTAAATTACAACAGGTATATAGCCCATTGTTTGTATTATTGTGCATTGTTGTACCATTCAAAACTTTTTATTCTTTACAAACAATACACAATGCTTCAAGCGAACTACAATACTTTCCTGTGAATAGATAAGTATTGAATTTGATAAAATAATTAAGTTGACAGCATACAACTACTTCATCGTATCACTACTGCATAAATCTCTCTGAGAGATTTAGAAACGTATTATTTCTAAACATTAAGCATTTCTATAATTTTTGAAAGCTAAACTATTATAATTCTTCATCATCATCATCATACGTCTGTTTTCCATGCTAGTATGGGGTGAGCAGTTTGACAGGAGCTGGAAAGGCCAACCAGGAGCCACACCGAGTTCCAGTGTCTGTTTTGGCATTGTTTCTAGGAAGGGCATCCAGCTGTAAAAACCATCTCCTGACTTTACCAGTTCCTGTCAAACTGTCCAACCCATGCCAGCATGGAAAATAGAAGTTAAATGATGATGTTGATAACTTCTGCACCTTATTTTTTTATAACAGTATTTGAGATTCTTCTGCAATATACCAAGACTAAAGATTGGAGCAAATCTCTGTTTCAAGTAATTCCTGAAAGAAAGGGCGTCAAGTGTTTGACCAATGAAAATTCCAGGGACAAAACAGAAGCTGACACTAACATGAAAGCAGATTGTGATAAAACAGATAAAAGGGCTGATTCTGAATCAGCCAAAGATGAAGAACCAACTCAGGTGAAAAGTTAATCTAGAAGAAAATAAAAAACACTTTTCTGTACAAAAAAAAATACATTCATATTTTTATGCCTATTTTTGCTTGTTCTTATTTTAAAGGAATTTGTACATTT
>NC_068985.1:9380507-9390046 GCF_001194135.2 Octopus bimaculoides
CGGTACGTGCGTCCGTTTGTTTCGCGTGAATGTGCGTCCGTCCCGGCGAAAACGAACGGTACATGCGTCCGTTCGTTTCGCCTGAACATGCGTCCATTCGTTTCGCGTGAACGTGCGTCCGTCCCGGCGAAAACGAACGGTACGTGCGTCCGAACGAAACGAACGTCCTTGCGTCCGTTCTTTCGTATGCACGTACGTACGTCCGTCCGAACGAAAGAAGAAGAAGACTGATCGTGGTCGATGACGGTATCACCTGAGTGGCCTTCGTGCCGGTGGTATGTAAAAAGCACCCACTACATTCACGGTGTTGTTGGCACTAGGAAGGGCATTCAGCTGTAGGAAACTTGCCAGAACAGATTGGAACATGGTGCTGCCTCCTGGCTTGCCACTCCTCAGTCAAACCGCTCAACCAATGACAGCATGGAAAGCAGATGTTAAACAACAACAATGATGATGATTATGATGACTTGACTGGCCTTCCATCACTAAACATCTATGATAAGAACAAAGGAACAGCTATTGTCATTCTGATGATGTCCCCTTATTTATACATATCTACTGGCCATAATAAAAATTGAGTGGTCCCTATATATATATACATACTTTTCTAGTGTTGAGCCTCATGCAGGCAATGACAAATGACCGAGATATTTGGGATTATGTCATGCTAAGGAAGAAGACCCATCAAGCCAAGTGAAATTGTAGCCATGGCAGATACTGGTGTCACACAAATGGCACATAAAAACACCCATTACACTCTTGGAGTGGTTGGTGTTAAGAAGGGCATCCAGCCGTGGAAAACCAGGCCAAATCAGACTGGAGTCTGGTGCAGCCTTCCAGGTTACCAGTGCTGGTCAAACCATCCAACCCATGCCAGCATGGACAATGGATGTTAAATGATGATGATTAATCTGATAGGTTACTCTATACTAAAACTACCGACCCATCCTATACCTGCCTACCAAAAAGGATACACCTAAATATTCACACCTGCTTACATAGTTCTACATACATGAATAAATTCTAAACAATAACATGACTTGTAATTTAATCAATAAAAATTTCTCCAAAATACCTCTCCATAACAATCCACCCTACAACCTAATTATCACTCCACGAAGCTCAAGAGTGATTTTAAATCAACAGAGAGAATATAAAACCAAGATTAACTTCAATGCATTGCAGTCCAATAATGGCTTAACAGGCTGAAAATTCAAAGTCATCGTCAATAATATTCTTGTTTAAGAATAATAAATATATAATGATTTCACTTAGGCATTGTTAGAATTCAAAACATTTAAGCTTTAGAGTACAGCATTAGGAGAGTACATAGCATAATATCAATTAATAAATGACCAAACGACCAGGAGTTACGTAATTACCTTCATTAGCTTACAGATGTTTCGGCTGCAAGTAGCCAAGCACTCTTATTTAAATGCTTTCCAAAATAAATATATAATTCCTGTCATTGCCTGGAGGACTATGATGACTAAGAGTCCTCAGCCCCCACTTATCATCGTCCTCCAGGCAATGACAGGAATTCAAGACAGGATGCTGCTGGGAGCACCTCTATGCCGATGACCTTGCTCTAATAGCCGAGTCACTACCAGAGCTAGAGGAGAAGTTTTAGGTGTGGAAGCAAAGTGTACACTCAAAGGGCCTTATAGTCAATCTAGCAAAATCCAAAGTCTTAGTAAGAAGGAAGGCAGACAAATCACAAATCCTTTCAGGTAGATGGCCCTGCTCGATCTGTAGAAAAGGTGTAGGTAGAAACTCCATAAGATGTGCCCAGTGTAAGCTATGGATACAGAAGAGGTGCAGCAATATCAAAGGAAGGTTGACTAGGAAGATAGTTTTTGTGTGTGACAGATGCACAGGGGCAATAAACACCGAAGATGTACAGAAAACAGATTCCATCACATGCTAGGGGGAAAAAATAGAAGTAGTTGACAGCTTCCGTTACCTAGGTGACCAAGTCAGTAGTGAGGGTGGATGGTCTAAGAGCATAGCTGTTAGAATAAGAATAGCCTGGACAAAGTTCAGAGAGCTGCTACCTCTGCTGGTAACAAAGGGCCTCTCACTCAGAAGGAAAGGTAGACTGTATGACGCATGTGTGCAAACAGCCATGCTACATGGCAGTGAAACATGGGCTGTGAGTGTTGAGGACAGGGGTAAGCTTGAAAGTAATAAGGCTAGTATGCTCCGCTGGATGTGTAATGTCAGTCTGCATATGCAACAGAGTGTAAGCACCCTGAAAGAAAAGTTGGACATAAGAAGCATCAAATGTGGTGAGCAAGAGAGACGACTGTGCTAGTTTGGTCATGTTATGTATGGATGAAGACAGCTGCATAAAGAAGCGCCACACCTTAACAGTGGATGGAACCAGTGGGAGAGGTAGGCCCAGTAAGACCTGGGATGAGGTGGGAAACATGACCTTCATACGCTGGGCCTCTCAGAGGCAAAGACAAATGACAGACCTTTGAAGATATGCTGTGCTTGAGAAGACTCGGCAAGCCAAGTGAGGCTGTGGCCTAGGCCAGTGTCACATAACCGGCCCATTTAAGAGTAGTCTTCAATCATCAGGCAATATACTGTTAAGTCAAGTGAAATCGTTGTCATAGCCATTGCCAGTATTGCCTGACTGGCGTCTGTGCCAGTGGCACGTAAAAAGCACCGTTCACGCGTAGTTGAGGCCAGTGCTGTCTAACTGGCCCCCATGCCAGTGGCACATAAAAGGCACCATTCAAGCGTGGTCATTGCCAGAGCCGCCTGAGTGGCTCCCGTGCCAGTGGCATGTAAAAAGCACCCACTATACTCTGAGAGGTTGGCATTAGGAAGGGCATCGGCCATAGCAAACCATGCCCAATCAGACCAGATCCTGGTGGAGCCTTCCAGCAGGCCAGCCCAGTCAAACTGTCCAACCCATACCAGCATGGACAATGGACATTAAGTGATGGTGATGGTGATGACGATGATGATTTCATTCCACTAGCTCAGAGAAAGGCATAAGATGTTGCACAAGCACTCAGTTTTGTGTAATGCTTTCTATAGCAGAAACAGCTGTAAGCTTATGAAGGTTATTGCATTATCCCTGTCCTTTTATCATTCATTAATTGACATATATATATATGTGTGTATATATACATACAAATGAAATAAAAGTGTAAAAATGTCAACATTTGATCAAATCTGAATACAGAATATTACACTACATACATGCAAAGAAAGGCACCATTTCAACCATTTTTCTATAGTAGTATGTTTTTTGTTGTATTTTTCATTTTTATTTCTTTTTATTTACAAATGATACAAACATGTTTTACTCTAATATATATACATATATGCGTGTATATATATATATATATCCTATATACGATATAAGACATCACTGTTAATAACCACGAGATCTGACTACTCATTACATTATTACACCATTAGAACAGTTTGTTGTTGTTTTTTTTTTCTCTTCTTCCAGATCTGGGCTAATTGAGACAGTGTACAGCTGACAAGATAATGGCTAACTTCCAGAAAAAGACTCTCCAGCAATGTTTAACAATATGTTCATCTTTGTGCTTTTTTTCTTTCTTTTTTTTTTTATTAATTCCATTATTATTATTATTATTATTATTTATAATCTTGACACACTGTCTAGAGACATCATCTTCTTTAAAACCAGCCACAAACTTGAAGTTTGTAGTTTCTAGTGAGCAGTATTTAACTTTCTAAGCAATACAACATACATACATACAACATGATAGTTTGGGTTTTTTTGTTTAAAATCACTGTACAGATTTAACATTGAAGTTTGTTTACTTAATCATTCAGTCGTTTGAACTCGAAAGATTTATGCTTTATCTTGCATTTTAGCATAGAGGTGAGGGACATCAGTCAGTTCATAGTCAGATATTATATAATGAATCCAGTTCAAGCCGGTAAAGTATATCATGTCAGAGTAACGAGTGTTCGTCGTTTGGTTTATTTCTGGTAAACGAGGGTCAGATAAATCGGAAAACCTTAGCATGTAGTCACCAAACAAACAAACAAACAAACAAAACAGTAAACTTCATAAGAATAATAATGATGGTTTTTGACATAAAACCAAAAATCTCAAGAGGTACAATTGATGGAATCAAACCCCAGTATCCTACTGGTACTCATACATTTTATCAGCCAGTAGATTTCATTTAACAATTTAAAATTTTAGCACAAGGCCAGCAATTTCGAGAGAGGGGGTAAGTCAATTACATCTACCCTAGTGTGTAACTGGTACTTATTTTATCGACACCAAAAGGATGAAAGCCAAAGTCGACCTTGGCAGAATTTGAACTCAGAACCCAAAGCCAGAAGAAATGGTGCTAAGCATTTTGCCTGCTGTCCAAACATCTCTGCCAGCTCACTGCCTTAATAATAATAATAATAACCCTTTCTACTGGAAGCACAAGGCTTCAAATTTGGGGGAAGGGATTAAGTCGATTACATCGACCCCAGTATGTAACTGGTACTTATTTCATCGACCCCAAATGGACGAAAGGCAAAGTCAACCTTGGCGGAATTTGAACCCAGGATGTAGCGATGGGCTAAATACTGCTAAGTATTTCACCTGGAGTGCTAACGATTCTGGTAGCTCGCCACCTTAATAATAATAATAATAATAATAATAATAATAATGGCTTTCAAATTTTGGCACAAGGCCAATAATTTTAGTGGGGATAGAGAGTAAGTCAATTACATCGACCCCAGTGTTAAACTGGTACTTTATTATATCGACCCCCGAAAGGATGAAAAGCAAAGTTGACTTTGGTCGGATTTGAACTCAGGACACAAAGAGCCAGCAGAAATGTCACTAAGCATTTTATCCAATGCATTAAGGATTCTGCCATGATAAAAATAATAAAGATTTCTTAGATAGACAAAAAGCCATGAATCTGGGGATAGGGAGCAACTAATTATACTGAACCTAATATTTGACTGGTTCTTATTAACCCCAGAAGGATGAAAGGATAAAATTGACCTCATTGGGATTAAGGATTTCTAAACAGGCACAAATCTGGGAGGTAGGGATAGTCGAGTAAATAGTAAATTTGGTATTTTATATTAATTAATCCCAGAAATGAAAGGAATAGTTGATCCCATAAGAACTGAACTCAGGGAAAAAATGTAGTTAAATATTCAGAAAGGCATTTTGTCCAGCACTTAACCAAATCCGCCACCAACTTCCCTTTAATAATAATATTAAGGATTTCTCATACTTGTAATAATAATTTCTTATATAGGCATTAAGCTAGAAATTCCTTAATTTGAGCCCCAAATAATGCCATAAAAAGAATACAGGGGACAGACTCTGCAAACAGTCTCTGTGAAATGTTTTTCGGTTTCTGGTAATATTTATATGTCTACCTTGTTTCTATGCGATTCATCGTACATACAGAATCAATACAACACTGAGATTACCTCTGTGTGTAGGATGTCAGGAAAAAGATTTTAGATTTACATATATGTATATATTCAGAAATTTACTTACATCATAACAAACCATATTTCTTTATGCAAAGAGCAACATTGTTTGATTTTTTTGCAATATTTTCTTTCATCAAGTGTTCCAATATCCTAAATATTTTGTACAAATTGTGATAGTCATTCCAGTTGGTATTTACAAAGAAAGGGGTTTTGTCTTCATCAAGCAGCTTCTCCTGCTGGACTTGACATATTGCAGGCTTTTATAAATAATAAAATATTAAAAAAAAAAAAAAATCAGAGAGAAAGATGGAAATGATCCCTTGGGAGTTTTGTCATGTTAGTCTTTGCAGGGGACACACACACATAAACATAATGCTAGGGGGGAAATTATCTAAAAAATAAATTTTTTACTAAAGGGGATAGACAAGAAAAGAAAAGAAAAATAGATTCTAGCCATTTCTTTTAATAACTGAATCTTTAAATCGAAAAAGTAAAAGGCAACAATTAAAAACCAAATTGAAAAAAGGAATCGTTAGGTGTGTTGTTTGGAAGGAAAGCAACAGAAAATTCTAAAAACAGAGGATTTGAAGCTGATAGAATTGAATAGCTAACTCACCGTTAAATACAACACATACTTTATAGAACAAAAACATGTGTTCACCATGAAGTCTACATTAACGAGAAACCAAAACTAATTGAGACATCAAAGATCACAAAAATGATTTATGGGAGATTTGTTCTTCAAAATGGAACTTTAAAGCATTTTAATCTTTGTAGAATCTATTATCATTCAGATTTCTTTTTTCACATACATAAGCAAATAGTAGAAGTAACAATGTGGGTTTAAGAATAGCTTAGATCAGTGGCTCCCAGGGTCACATGTGAGCTTCAAGCTTTCTTCCAACAGACGTCCCTCTCTACATACAATAAATATTTCCTTGAGTGACTTATGTTTTGGTGCGGCCCCCTAAAAAACATCCAGGTTTTGGACCTAACCTGGATATTAAACAGGTTGAAAACTGGTTTGGGTACATTATCTTCTTTCTTTTTTCTTTTTGGTGGATTTTCAAGACATTCTGTTTGAGAAAACCAGCTGCTCTTGGTCTAACTACTAACTTTGAACTATCTAGCATTAAGATCACAGGTTCAGGACAACATTTCAACTAAGTTTGAACTAATTATTGAGTAATTGTTTGAAGCCAACATCTCAAGTAACTATGAACTAGTTATTGTTGGGTCACAGTTTCAAGCCAACATCTCAGCTAAGTTTGAACTAGATTTTATAGAACATTGTTCGAAGCTTACAGTTCAGGTAACTACAAATTAGCTATTATTATTGGCTCACAGTTTCAGACCAACATCATTTTTAAATGCAATATCACAAAATATAAGCCTTTGCAGGAGGGGACTAGAGCCTTTCAGTTTTTTTACAGAGTAAGCCAATTTAATACATATTCAGTTATAAGATGAACATTTTCAATACCTGTCAGACCTCCTCTGAACACTTATAGCATGTTGAAGGCAAGTTAATAGACTAAAGATGCACATATCACTTTATGGCAATGATAATTCCTTTGCCTTCCTACAAGTTAATTTTTTTTTTTGAAACAAATATTATATATGATTGTATTTGTGTAGAGTTGGCAGTTGGAGGGATAGAAAAACCAAAATACAGAGAATTTCGAAGCAGTTGCCCACCCTGAGAGAAACAGCCATGAGATTTCCTTCAAATCATATCCTACTGTCTTAAAAATAAAGAACACACTAGATACTGTAGTCCTAGATACATTTGTGTCTACAAAGAAAACTTGGCAGAGTCACAACTAGAACTCCTTAAACAATAAGGTTTGGTTGATTGATATTTATCAGAGCCTAAACAACTCCTCTTCTAAGAACTTTTCTATTCAACTCTGTATTGACTGTTCCACTACAAAATATACAGGGTGGGTACATGGAGTAAATAAAATAATAACATAAACAATTAAATATAAGAAATAATAATTTCTTAAAGTATGTGTTAATCCCATGTACCCAGACTTTGTGGACACCCTGTATATCAAGGAAAGAGAGAAGATAAAATAATCCATTTTATATATATACACAAACATATTTATGAATGCTTATACCTACATACATACACATTATACATGCACACACATATAAAGATACACACATACATACAGATTGTATGTATATATATATATGATATATATATATATACACACACAAATATATATCATCATTTTTAAGTGGACATTCAAATGATGGTGATACATACCTACATACATACATACACACACACACATATATCATCATCATCATCATCATCATCATTTAACGTCCGCTTTCCATGGTAGCATGGGTTGGACGATTTGACTGAGGACTGGTGAAACCAGATGGCTACACCAGGCTCCAATCTGATTTGGCAGAGTTTCTACAGCTGGATGCCCTTCCTAACGCCAACCACTCAGAGAGTGTAGTGGATGCTTTTACGTGCCACCAGCACGAAGTCCAGTCAGGCGGTACTGGCAATGGCCACGCTCAAAATGGTGTATTTTATGTGCCACCCGCGCACACACATACACATGTAGATCACATCCATATACATGAGTGTGTGCGCATGTATTTCTAGATAGATACACACACATATACATATGGGTATACATTGTTTTTACTTCTGTTTCTCCATATATATATATATATATACATACACATACATACATACATATAAACACCCACAAACATTTAACTTTCATTAACTTGGCAATACTTTGCAACAGAACAATTGAATCAATATATTCTTGTATTTCTGCAAAAGCATTGCCTGGTTATTAAAAGTAATACCGACTCTGCACATGTAATCTATTGAGTACTTTCTTGTACATGTGTGTGAGCATGCATGCATATATGTATGTGTGTGTATAGGGCAGAACATTATTCCTATAATGTCGATTATACTTAGATACACGCAGTCAACATTTAGAAACCAAACTTCTGTTACATATTGTACAGAACCATTCCAAGACCTCTTTCTCTTTCTCTCTGACAAATCATCTCATGTATTACAATCCAGGTTGCAGCATCCACTTCAATGAGTTGTGTTACGCTTTTATTCCTCTATCTTTAACTTCCTCCTTTTCGTTTCGCCTTTTTATTTACATAATCCACATTCTCGCTTCTTTTCTCTCCGCTATCTTTCTTCGTCTGTCTGACACCGATTCACACTCTGACATCACAGACCACATCTAAATGACGACAGCTACAAAAACAACAAAACAGAAAAGCCTCAGTATTGTATTATTATCATTATTATTGTTGTTGTTGTTGTTCTTGTTATGTGTATAAATATTTACCTCCGTCTCTCTTTCTCTCTCTCTCTCTCTCTTCATCTGTTTGACTAGAAATATAAATATTTAGGGCATAGAAATCACTGGAGACTTATCTAAGACCATATCACTACAACCACAACCACAACAACATCTAACAAGCAGTCAAAGACCGAGCCAAGACCCATTGCCTAAATTATGGGGACATCAGAGGATGACCTAAACAACTGCCAGAAGTGAATTTGAGACACAGATGAAGAAAGAAAGAGGGCAGAGGTTCTAATTCATCAGTTTCGTTTTATTTGTCTTATATCTATCACACCTGCACCCCAGGACTTGCAGTTTCAAATGAGAACGACACTTGGAAATTATTCTTTTGGGGAAGGGCAGGGAGGAATGATTTTTTTTTTTCTAGTATTGAGTCATGGCCAGAATAAAATTTAAAGAAAAAAAAATCATTGCAAGATTGAGATTGAAAGAGAAAGAACAAGAGATTGAAAGAGAGAGACAGACAGACAGACAGATAGAGAAAGAGAATTGTGGGTAAAAGAACTGGAATTCTTCACAGAAATTTTCGTAATACCTTGCAGGATATATCTCTACCATTTTGCATTTGGCACAGTCACAACACCTTTGAGTTAATTCCACTTCATCCTTTAGTTTTTTTTCTCTTTCTTTATTCATTCATTTTTTACTGATGATCTTTAGACTATATATACATATATTCTATACTCTTATATATATATTTTCTTCATA
>NC_068985.1:9390395-9400814 GCF_001194135.2 Octopus bimaculoides
AAGTTTTCTCTTCTTTTGTTGCTTTTTTTTTTGTTTCATTTTGTTTTGTTCTTCTTTCAAAAAAAAATTGAAAACACCCCACTGCAGTCAATGTTGACCATCAACAATAAAACCAAACCACAGCAGGAAGCTTTGGAAATAATTCACACATATATATATATATATATATGTATATGCATATGTACATATACACACATATATATATATATATATATATATGTGTATGTGTGGGGTAAATTAACAATTAAAAGAAAAAAAAAATATTCTTTTACAAAACATCAAACGCCCTCGATGCGGTTGACCGGTGGTAAAAACTGAACCAGAGGCGGTGCTGATTCTTAATGGAACAGCACCATGCAAAATAAACTTCACTTGACGGTGGTCCTGCAGTGTGGGTAGGAAAAGGTGGGATATGTAAAACCGTAAATGCCCACTGTTTTAAGTCCTGTTGGCTGGATTATTGTTAGCTGCTGGCTGCACACGCAGCATATTGTAGCAAGACTGACACACACGAACTGGTTTCATTATCCGTAGACGCCTTATTTCTGTCTCAAATCGACTGCACCTATAACAGAGAAATGGAAACATTTAGATATCACTTTTTATATTTTGTTTATCTCAAATATTAAAAAAGATTTACATTAAAAAGCACCATCTGAATGTGGTTGATGCCAGTGCCGCTTGACTGGCTTCTGTGCCAGTGACATGTAAAAAGCACCACCCAAACGTGGTCAATACCAGTGCCCCCCGACTGGCTCCTGTGCTGGTGGCACGTAAAAGGCACCCACTACACTCTTGGAGTGGTTGGTGTTAGGAAGAGCATTCAGCTGTAGAAATATTGCCAGATCAGATTGGAGCCTGGTGCAGTCTCCTAGCTTGCTAGTCCTCAGTCAAACCGTCCAACCCATTATTTATTTATTTATGTGCCCTTTTAAAGCCTATCCAGGCTCATGGGCCCAGTTTCCCGGTTTCTATGGCGTATGTGCTCCCCCCAGCTGGACAGGATGCCAGTCCATCACAGCGTTACTCAAGAAAGAAGAAGAAAGAGTGAGAGAAAGTTGGGGCGAAAGAGTACAACAGGGGTCGCCACCACCCCCTGCCGGAGCCTCGTGGAGCTTTAGGTGTTTTCATTCAATAAACACACAACGCCCGGTCTGGGAATCTAAACCACGATCCTCCGACCGCGAGTCTGCTGCCCTAACCACTGGGCCATTGCACCTCCATACCAGCATGGAAAGTGGATGTTAAACGATGATGATGATGATTGTTGCTTGCATCACTGCTTATTTATAAAATCTTTGAAAGAAGCACTCACTTGGAACAGAAGACTTGTCCACAATTCCGACAATGGTGTCGCCTCTCTGAGAAGGAAAACTTGACCCGACATGACAAGCAGCTATCCACACCTTCGTCCTTCATCCAGTGATCAGCAACAACACGCCCGGGCTGGTCAGTTACAGTCCAGCTATAGATACGGCCACGAGCATCACCAACATATATAGTTTTATGATCTCTGCAAGAATAATGAAAAACAGAGAAAATAAGATGAAGTAATTAGCACACGAAATAAATTACGAAAAAAAGGAAAGAAAGAAAGAGTGAAAGAAAGAAAGAAAAAAAGAGCGAAAGAAAGAAAGGAAATACAATAATAAATGCATCTTTCATGGTCTTTTTCCTTTTTCCATTTTTATTTTTAAAATTTGTTTAGTCATGCGGAAGGGGTTAAATGATAAGCCTGTTGTTTCTTACACACCTTTCAAGACAGGTGAGGTCAATGTGGTTATTGTCCTTCAGGAACAGTTACAAAATAATAAAAACAGTACAACAACAGAAAAAAAAAAGCATAAGAAAAGAGGGAATTCCAGAAGGAAGACCAAGTGTAGTGGTTCCTGCAGAGTTTGGTGGGTCTGAAGAGAATATGGTAACACGAGGAGACCAAGCAAGTTAGCCAGGAGGGTAAACTAAATGGGTAAAATGAAATAGCATGAGACTAGATGGCCATAAGAAACTAAGGCTCTCTCTAGAAAACAGAGAATGGAGATAGTATGTCTGCGTTAAAGCTTGCAGCATCACAACACCAAACCGTCTCCTCTTCTTGTCTCAGAGCTAAATTTATATGGGAAAATACACAAAGTCATGAAGTGCAGAAGCGAAATTCAGAGGAAGCGTCTTCCTGGTTCTGTGCTTTCTGTGACTCTGTAAATCTTGGAATAAAGATACTTTCACTGATGAGATACCGAGGTGGACGTATGCCATATTGAGGAGCAAGTATGTGGCTCACAATTCTTTTATTCTTTTGTTTGTTTCAGTCATTTGACTGCGGCCATGCTGGAGCACCACCTTCAGTCGAGCAAATCGACCCCAGGACTTACTCTTTGTAAGCCTAGTACTTATTCTATCGGCCTCTTTTGCTGAACCACTAAGTTACGGGGACCGTAAACACACCAGCATCGGTTGTCAAGTGATGTTGGGAGGACAAACACAGACACAAACACACACACACACACACACACACACACACACACACACACACACACATATATGACAGGCTTCTTTCAGTTTCCGTCTATCAAATCCACTCACAAGGCTTTGGTCGGCCCGAGGCTATGGTAGAAGACACTTGCCCAAGGTGCCACGCAGTGGGACTGAACCCGGAACCATGTGGTTGGTAAGCAAGCTACTTACCCCACAGCCACTCCTGCACCTATTGTTTAAGAAAGATTGTATATAATTGCTCAACCTACTAGAAATAACAGTCAAATCTCCCTCAAATCACACTCCACCATCTGAAGGAGGAGAGAACAAAAAGATGGCACGGTGTAGACGGAGCTGGAATGCTTTTGACCAATTCAATCAAGGTTGATCTCGGAGGCTAAATAACAACAACTACTTGACAACAGCAAGAACAACAATGTAGAATGACAGAAACACTTACTTAGATACTGCAATAGTTGTAACTGCAGCAGGATCCTTGTTATCTTTACGTTCAAAAGCAGTGTGCATTGTCAGTTTGCTGCGAAATACAAGTTGTCTCTGCCAACGGAATCCTGTGAAATATCATATGACATTGTATTATATATATACATATGGATGCAGCTGTCATCTTATACACACAAGTTCAAACTACCATTCTAATGCCGTATGTAAACAAACAAGTTTGTTTTTCGAAGCGCTGAAATGTATGGCAGAACAAGTAGAAAGATAAATTTTATTCAATGCATAGATACTGAACAGTATAGATATAAAGGATAAAATCCTTTTCTCTTTTTAAAAGCAGAAAAATTTGTCAGCAGCCAGCCATGAGAATCGAACTCACATCCCTCTAATATCCAGTTAGAATGCTTTACTATTTAAGCTTAAATGGCAAATGGCTTAAATGGTAAATGGTTTAAATGGTAAAGCATTCTAACCGGATATTAGAGGGATGTGAGTTCAATCTTCATGGCTGGCTGCCGACAAATTTTTCTGCTTTTAAAAAGAAAAAAAGATTTTATCCTTTATATCTATACTGTTCAGTATCTATGCATTGAATAAAATTTATCTTTCTACTTGTTCTACCATTCTTATGTATATATAAACATTTACACAATAATACATATACGCATATTCTTCCCTTCCTCTACACACACACACAATGTTCTGATGATCCGATGAACTAGCTTTCTTTATTTGCATTAATTTGTGAATATACAATAATTCTATTGCATAATGCTGAGCATACATATTAATATAAACATGTGTTACAATAAAGAACACTGAAATTTTTAATTAAAAAATATTTGTCTTTATTGTAAATTTAAAAAATGTTGTCATTACTACAAATGACAAACACTGAGATAGTTTGAGACTGATTGTTCTTGGACTAGGTATCATAGTAGAACTGATGGCCATCCATTCATTTTGTGTTGTGACAGCATTCTAGCCAGCTGCTGGTTGTGCTACTGTCTGCTGACTGCTATCTTCTGTGTCCAGTCTCATGTCTGCCATCCACCTTCTCTCAGTAGTGGCTAAAATGCACTGAATATATAGTAATGGTCTTGCTCAGAAAAAAGTGTGCAAAAATGAGAAAGTCTTTTATGTTTCGAGCCTACACTCTTCAAGCAAAAGGAATAAGAGAAAATAGACACAGAGAAAGAATAAAAAAGCTTGTGGATTTAGTGATCAATCATACATCTTTCAAGCATAAATACAGTTGTAATTAGATAATATTCAATATAAATAATAAATATAACCAATTCTCTGTATTCTGTGTGTGCGCGCGTTTGTCTGTGTGTGTGTATGCGTGTGTGTGTGTATAGCATTATGCTTTGGTAGTATATCACATGAGTGGATTAGATATTGGTCCACAGGCTTAAGTATTATGAACTGAAACCTACTTTTGGCATTTTGTTATGTTTCTCACAACAATATTAATTTTAAGCTGCTGAAGGAAAAATGGGAATCTGTGACAATCATGAATTTCTTAAAATATACAAAAATTATTCCAATGGAGAACAGAAACTCGCTCTATATTTAAAAGATGAGGATTTTCCTATCCTTCCTTAATACAGGTTCCCATATGCTGTTCATATCTGCACTCGGTCTGCTTAGGAGGTTGTTGTGTCCTAGCATATTTTAGTTTTCGTATTTTCCAGTGGTGTTCTTTGTCTATTATTTTAACTTCATCCCACAGGGGGAGGTGGTCTCCATTTTTCCATGCATGATCAGGAAAAGACGAGGACAAATATCCATCAAATGTAAATAATCAATGGAAACTCGGTTTTCAATTTGGTTTCCTAACAACTAAACATTGTGTAACAGCCACAAGGAAAGTGCTTCAGAACAAAATGTTCTTTCTCATACCCAGGACTGGATTTATGCAATAGGGTAATATGGGGTATAGACCAGGGGTCCCTTTAACTTAGAAAAGCCTAAAGCTTGGAGTTAAAAATTTCAAAAAATATATCTATGGTTATGAAATAGATAATTAAATTTTTCATTAAATCCAATAAAGTTTTTAAATTATTGAGCCCTATTTTGGTTTATTGTGTCCTTTAAGATTTTAAAAAGCCATTAAATTTACCTGAGTCCCTCTGAATATATTAAAGCCCTTTTAAATTTTGGATCCTCTCCAAACTGATTGGATCCTCTAGATTTAATGGGACCGTCTTTGTTATCTTATGTTCTGAATTACCAAACTCTCAGGAGCCCTTAAAACTTATTGGCCCAGAACCTATTGGTTCATATCAAATTCTCAATACTCACCACATATGATAAAAAATGCTTTTAAATGAATTTAAGGCACTTTTCCCAAATGTTTTCTTTGATTTGAATGTTTTATTGACTGTCCGTCAACAACTAAAGGTATTAATCTGACATTTCACTCAATACCACCATTTTTTATATCCATTTTCCTTTGCCAACCTAAATATGACAGGCCTTCTCCATCATGTTGTTTATTGTAGCCTCTTGTTATCTCCTCTGTAAAGTTCGGTATCCCCAAGCCAGCCATCACTATTTATTTCTCAGTCTTCCTCTTCCTCTTTCTTTTCCCATTTGAGTTGTTCTTCACCCTTCTTCACCCAACTCTCATTCTTCATAAACATCACATCTCTTCTGTAGCAGATTCTTCCAGCGTTCTCTCTCTCAGCTCCTCTGCACTCAATTTTAAATTAAATGCCCAGTTATCAATCATTTAAATTTCATTTAAATCAGCCATATCTCACCCATATATTCTCCCTGTTGTATATTCAACCTGACCAGATCCAGCCTCTCACACTTACCCTACATTGTCATTCTAAAAATAAACAACCCCATCATCACAATCTCAAAGTTATGAGACATAATGCATGATGAATTCAAACAATGTGAATAAATGAGCCCTACATTTAGCAGAATAATTTGAATGCTAATGGATTAAATGACTGACAATGTTATCGTTGATGTGTTATAAAGACATTCCATTATATTATAAACAAATGAATGACGTTTGATTTCATTAAAATGGAACTGGGGCAAGAATGGAACCTATGTCATTGCACAACCTACTCCTTCCATTTTCTCTGCCAACTATTCCTGGTGGGGGGTCATGGTAGTGTTGTAAAGTGGGTTCTTCCCACTGGTGTGATGTGTGACTGCTGTTGTATTGTAGTTGCTCTTTTATACTAGTAGCCACAATAGTTCTAGTCATCAGATACCGTTGTATCTCTTTGTACCAGAATACTAATACACTAACTTCTATTTTACAATCACTGATAGCTCCACAAGACACCGACTAGAACTGTCGACTCTCAGCTCGTCCACTCTCGACCCTCTCTCGACAACCAGCTACTAGTTTATTTATAATGGCTCTCTCCTACCACCTTTTACTGGGGGGAGTATACGGTTTCACTATACAACAGGTAGTAGAGTTCTCTGACACCTCCTCCATAGTATCCTGGATTCCCAAGTATGAACAACTAAGACTATGGATATTATCCAACCATCTCATTCTTGGTCGACCCATGAATCTCGTGTTGGGTAGCTCAGCTTGAAGAATCTGTCTTCCAATTCTTTCTTGTGACTTTCTAGTCACATGCTTATAGTACCAAAACTGTGACTCTCAAATATATTCCAAACAGATTTCTCTGAAAACTTTCTCCATTCTACATCCAAATCATATGAGACAACAACAACATAAATACTGACAGCAAAATGAAACTCAACTCAGTCTCAACGGGTGATTGAGATTAAAATGAAAATCTTGAGCATCTGTTTGACTTACCTTCACGTAAATAGTTCTTCATTGATAGTTTGGGTTTCCAGCTTTGATCGTTCGTTGGTTTATTAAAGCTTGGAATATCACTGGAAGATACCACAACATAATCCGAACTCGAGGACTTGGCTGAATCTTTATCACTGTCCTGATCAGCTTTGAAATCAACCGAGTCCGGTTGGTCATCTGCTTTAATAGTATCTGTGGATTCGTCCATGTCGACAGCGTTAGACAACTGATCGCTCAAAATAGACCTACCAGGCAGCTCGTCTTGTATAGAGTCTATACCATCGGGGGTTTTGTTAAAGTTTTGTTCCTGTTGGAGTTCAGCAAGGGCATCGACAGCATGGTCTACAGATTTAATGCTGACACTGTCTTCAGCATTTGGGATTGATGTTGCTGAAGAACTTGGGCATTCCTCAAAAATCAACAAGTCACTTGGTGCCGTCACTTCAAGATCTTCTGTGCTTCCAGTCTCACTTGTTTTATAAATGTCACTGGTGCTACTTGTAGAACTCAAGTTGCTGTCTCCGCGCTTATCAATCTCCGGGGGAACAAGATCTACCATATCCTCTTTGCAACCCATCCGACGAACAAAATAGTTTTCACTCTCAGCTGAAGAACCAAGTTCAATTTCTTTGGCTGCCAGGTAGTCAGGATCTTTGAATTCCTTGAGCCGGTCAGCTACAGCTTTGGCATCAATGCTATAGCTGTCACAAGACTCCCTACGAGTCATACGTGGAATATCAGTGGGCTTGTTTGCCCCATTCATAGCATTTATAGGAGCAGTGTTACTGGAGGTAGATACACTAGAGGTGGGAACAAGTCTGGTTACTGGCGGTACAGTATTAGAATCGGTCTCGTCTTCTTTACGTCTATTTGCTTCCTTGCTGTTTTCAGAGCAGGCTTTGCATTTGGCCTCTTCAGGCACCTGCACAAACTCAACACTCCACATCTAAAAAATAGAAATTAAATATAATTATTTTTGTTTCATTTGACATTATCAATTCCACAGTTTCGTCATTTATTTAAGCTAATTGTTCTCAACCAGGGACATTATGACCCTTGGGGGGTCCATATTAGATTTTGTTGTTAAATCTAGTGAGCAATGAATTGGTTCTATTTCTACAGAAGTTCCAGTGGATTGAAATAGGAACCAAAGGGGTCTATAAGCAAAATATGGTCGAGAACCACTAATTTAGGCTGTCAGAGCAGTTACAAGATCATGAAATATAATCAAGTCTTCAGCAAACCTCATCATATTATTTCGTATACCTAATTCCTCGCAGAGGAGAAAACCAAAGTGATTAAAGCACTGCTTTGGTTGCAGAAGATTTTTTTCTCATGATGTAATAGGATAAAGTGGCAATATTGCTGTTTAACACTTCAGCATTTAACCCTTTTGTTACTGTATTTATTTTAAGATGCTCAGTGTTTCTTTCAATTACTTTTAAATATAACAAAGAAGTTAGTAAAATAACTTAGTTATCATTCAGCTAGTGTTAGGAAGATAAATTGTGACTAAGGTTTGGTGGAAGATTTGAATTCAGAACTTATTAAAACAAGACATTTGTACTCAGAGCCAGAGACGGTTTCAGCTGAATTGGTATCAAAAGGGTTAAACCAGTCATATCCAGCCCAAATATTTATCTGTTTTGTGATCGAACTGCCCAGATCCTGTCTCTCACACCTACCCTACAACATCATTCTAGAAATAAACAATCACATCGCTGAAATCTCAAAGCTAAGAGACAATGCGTGAGTAATTCGAGACAATGTGAATAAATAAGCATTATATTTGATAGAGTAATGTGAATGGTGAAGGGTTAAGCAAAACTAGGACATTTTTTAAAAAAAGAAGGAAAGAAAGAAACAGAATATAAAGGAAGGAAAAGATATAACATTATTATATTAGAGATTAGTGTCCTGTTTGTATGTATGGGACAGGGCTGATAGCAGTGGTGCTGTATCATGGTTATATCCAAGAAAACCCTGATTGATTGATTAATTAAAAACCCTCATTAACAGCTCACAGATACTGTTTCTCTCTCTTTCTAGCACCACTAAAACCTCTACTCATCTAATAACTGATCCCTCACCTATTTGTTTCTCCTACTGCCCTCACCCTTACTGACTCTCACCTCTCCAGACCTCCCCAAAATAGAACACTTTGCCCAGTATTGCAATCTCTCACTATTGCAATCCATTGGATTTCCATCACAGCCCACATTTTTTCCCCTGCCAACATCAATCTACAATGTGTAACAGTTCAATATCAGCCACACCAATTTCTCCAGGGCGAGGGGTGAAGCTGAGCTATAAAGAGGTTGACTACTGTTCCTCCTGTTTTGACCAAGATAATTATAATTACAAAGCTAACCTAACAGGTAAAAAAAAAAAGCTTTAGATAACAAGATCAAACCTCATCTTGTATATTATTATAAGTGGTTAGTAAAATCTCCAGCCATCTTCAGGTACTTTGTTAATTATATCTTGAAGAAATGGTGTAAAATGAGAAGACAAGAAAGGGATTAAGAATGTCAGAGGAAAGGAGAAAGATGGAAGTATCAAAGTGTGAAAGTAAAAGAACATGTTTATAGGGAAGAAGATGAAAGAAGCATGTTAAATGTATGAAAACTTATTTGGCATTTCATTTCATTTGGGTCAAATGATTTCAGTTACCAATGAAAACCAGGACACAACTGGGGATAGCATTAACAGAAGAATGACTGGTAACTCATAAAAGTGAATAAAAATGTCCATTTTAACCATACATACCCGTACAACTCCATCACTACTTCCTGTCAGAATAACATTCTGTGTGTCCCATTCCATCATCTAGAAAGAAAAGAGAAAATGGATAGCATTAGATTCACAAAAGACCAAAACAACTGCCAAATTAAACAGACCATGCGCTCAGAGGATTGCATGGAGACACAGGGCATGTTATAAAAAAACCTGCCTAGACACATGCCACCACAGCAAGAAACTGTTAGTATCATTTAATGCACTGAGTACATTAAATAATATTTATCTCTTGCTGGATGTAGTACTTTTTTTGTTTTTGTTTATCTTACTACATATATAAACGAATAATTATATAATATATATATATATATATATATATATATATATATATATATATATATATATATATATATATATATACCCTATATTTTACGAATATGATTTTAGAAATTTCAGAAGATTAATTTGGCATTTTTTCATTTGCTGCTGACTGAAACCGTGCTTGTGCGGTGAATTTGAAAAGTTATAATATGATGCACTGAACACAGGTAAAAACTGGAGAACAAACATCCTTTAAAGGCATACTTAAAATTATATATATTAAATTATATATATATACATACATATTAAAAAGCACCATTCAAGCGCGGTCGTTGCCAGTACCGCCTGACTGGCCCCATACCGGGGGCACATAAAAAGCACCCACTACTCTATTGGAGTAGTTGGTGTTAGGAAGGGCATCCAGCTGTAGAAACTTTGCCAGATCAGATTGGAGCCTGGTACAGCCTCCTGGCTTGTGAGTCCTCAGTCAAACTGTACAACCCATGCCAGCATGGAAAGCAGACATTAAACAATGACGATGATGGTGATGATGATGGGTGTGTCTGTGTGTATATGTATATATATATATATATATATATATATATATATATATATAT
>NC_068985.1:9400835-9406045 GCF_001194135.2 Octopus bimaculoides
ACTGAACACTATTCAATTTTTTTTCTCCTTGTATCCGTATTCTTTCTGTTGAAGAGCGTAGCTCGAAATGTCAAAGACTTTCCGTATTCCCGAGCGTCATACTAATACATCCTTTTGTTATTTACACCACCTGTCCTCGTCTGTTGTTTTTTCGTACATTCTCCCATATATATATATATATATATATATATATATATGTGTGACCTAATCTTATGATACAGAATAATAAATGCTCATATCCACTTGCCTGTGACATGGCAACACAATATATCTGCTGGTTCCGAGCTGTTGCAGTGTTTACACTGGCAATCACTTCACCATTGATGGTCCATACATACAGGTAGGTACCTGCACATGTGGCAATGTCACCCTAAAATGTAAAAGACAGAGACAAGGTAGAAGGATTCAAAGAAAAGCAACAAAGACACAAACACACATTTATATAAAGAGAGGAGTTGGATTGGTCAGGTGGTGGAGCTAAATCTGTGAGAGAAATACATTATATTCACACTCATTCCTCAATATGCTTTAAGAAGAAGAAAGGAATTGGTTGTAATAAAGGGAGTGAGAGACTGAAAAAACATATGTCAAATACAAACTCAAACATATATTCTTTTATATTCTAGGCACAAGGCCTGAAATTTTGGGGGAGGGGGGCCAGTCAATTAGATCGACCCCAATACACAACTGGTACTTAATTTATTGACCCCGAAAGGATGAAAGGCAAAGTCGACCTCGATGGAATTTGAACTCAGAACATAGAGACAGATGAAATAAAACTCAAACATATATTGATAGGAAGTAAGGATGAGAAAACGAGTTAAGAGGCAGAAAATATACTGGTTTCAAATTTTGGCACAAGACCAGCAATTTCAGGAAGAGGAAAAGCCAATTACATCGACCCCAGTACTCAACTGGTACTTATTTTATTGACCTTGAGAAGATGAAAAGCAAAGTCAACCTCGGTGGAATTTGAACTCAGAATGCTAAGACGGACAAAATGGCATTAAGCATTTTGCCCAACCTGCAAACAATTCTTGCCTTAGAGGCAGAAAATGGACTCAATATGGAAACACGAAAATGTATTTTGAGAACTGAATCACAAGGATAAAATAAATGTGTCTATGAGACGTACTCAATGGAAATGTGTATACACTGAGGTGTCAAGTGAGAGCAGGTGAAATATAATAGTTTTAATCTTTGACACAAGGTCAGCAATTTTGGGGATGAAGGGTGAGGGCATTTCGATTACATTGACCCCAATACTCGACTGGTACTTATTTTATCAACCCCAAAAGGATGAAAGGCAAAGTTGACCTCAGCAGAATTTGAACTCAGAACAGTAAGAGAAATGAATGGGACATATTAAAATGTAGACATTCTGAGTGAAAGCAGGAGAATTATAGTAAACACACACACACACACACACACACACACACACACATTCAGAAAATGAATGATGAATAGGGGTGAGAGAAAGAGTGACCATTCTTACCGTAAGTTCGTTGACACAGACAGCAGCCACGGGAGCTGCATGGCCCCTCAGCTGTCGAACCAAGAGGAGCCGATTGAGATCCCATATAATACACGACCGATCTCGAGAGCCACTCACAATGACATTGTAGGCTGGCGAAGCAGCCAGGCAGGTTACAGCTTCGTTATGTCCATATAGAGGTCCCTTCAGGATAACTCGCTTCTCTTTGGGCTTGTATTCCCACACGTTGACCACCTGAAGAAGAGAAGATAATGTTTTATTTGAAATTAGTCAAAACATAGGAGAAGAGGCTATACCCATGGAACGTTTAAGCTGTCTTTAGTCTGAAGTAAATATCTTTAATGTCCAGTCTGATTTCATTTCTGTTGATCAATACCAAAAAGGAAACGTAGATGTAAGGGAAGCTTTGAGTGATACAGTTCTATATTTAAGAGATGAGGAATTATGTACATTATTTACATTTGACGGATATTTGTCCTCATCTTGTTTGTTGTTAACACAACTTTTCGGCTGATATACCCTCCAGCCTTCATCAGGTGTCTTGGGGAAAATTTCGAACCTGGGTTCTCATTCCTAAGGTATTTTTCGAGCAATTTAATATAAGTTAATTTTATTCTTTTACTTGTTTCAGTCATTTCACTGCAGCCATGCTGGAGCACTGCCTTTAGTCGAACAAATCGACCCCAGAATGTATTCTTTGTTAGCCAAGTGCTTATTCTATCAGTCTCTTTTGCCAAAACGATAAGTTATGGGCAAGTTTCTAGGTGCAATCGTAGGGTCAGTCATGACCGAAGGGGGTCCCAGCAGTCTCAACTTTACATTTATCCAAATATTCAGTGTGAACATGCTTATATCACAGGAATAAAAATTGCACAATGTAAGATCATTGCACAGACTGACAATTAAAAGCATCGATGGAAACAATTTCTTTATCCCTGGTTTACAGGGACAGAATCCAGAATAGTAGGAACCCTCTCAGAAAGAATATATGTCAAGGAAGAAAACAGGACATTCAAGAGATATTGGTTTCAAATTTTGGCACAAGGCCAGCAGTTTTAAGGAAGAGGTAAGTTGATTACATCAACCCCATTGTTCAACTGGTAATTATTAACTCCGAAAGGACGAAAGGTAAAGTCGATTTTAATGGAATTTCAATTCAGAAAATAAAGACGAACAAAACGTCGCTTAGTATTTTGCCTGGCACACTAACAATACAACTAGCTTGCTGTTTTAACATCAAAGAAATATTTAAATAAAGGGGAAAAAATTCAACCAACTTACAGTACTCGTGCCTCCAGTGACAAAAATCTTGGAGTTTGGACAAGCAGCACAGAATACTTCTCCATTGCCAAGACATTCAAATACATTTGTGGCCTGAAATTACAATAGATGTTTTATCAGTTAATATTTGTACAGACTTCGAGATATGGGTAACACATGTTACTAAGATGCGGCAGTTGGAGTTACAATTGATGTTATTGTTAAGATGGTGGTTGTTTTGGTTATGATTATTGTTGTTATTGTTGTTGTCTTTTAGTGCAAGGTCAACCCAATTGAATATACTTATGATTAAAAGCATTCCAGCCATGACCATCCTGTCTTTTTAGGAGCAAATAGAACTATATTATTCAATGAGTTTGTTGTTTATTTTAAGACAGCAAAGTGCAATAAGAGGGGAGATTTGGCTGTTATTTCTAGGAGGGTGAGCAACATGTACCGACTCCCTCATTGGTTCATTAGTTTAAATGCCGTGAATGATTTGTGAATGGTGAATGTGACTGAGCTGTTGTTGTCTAACTCCAGGCAGCTCCGACTGAACAGAGCTGCAGTCAAAGGCATTCTAGCCATGACAACCCTGGCTTATATATATATTTGGAGCTTGTATATCATTATTAAATGTATCTTTTCTTTTATTTAACACTGTGGGGAATGATCTGAGGGTTATTTGACTGTTATTTCTAAAAGACCAAGTGCCTACACCGAGTCTCCCTCGGTGGCTCCACAATTGTGACAAAGTTGTCTGAGTGACAAAGAACCTTGTGTGTGTGTGTGTGTGTGTGTTTGTGTGTGATGTTGTTGTTGTTTAACCCCAGGCAAACTCTAATCATGCAACCTTTTCACCAAAGATATTCCAACTTTAATCATTTCATCATAGGGCTACCTTATAAAAGATGTGTAGGGTATGATTTGAGGGAAATCTGGCTGCAATTTCTAACAGACTGAAAAATTATTTACAGGTTCTCCATCCTGGTTCGTACATACGTGCATCAATGATTGTTACCAACTTGTCTGTTAGCAATGAAGCAATATGCATTTACACAGAAAACACCAAGAAAAAGAGGAAAACAAAAGACAAAAGAGACAATTCCACACAAACTAGAGAGGCTTAGGATCGTACCTTGTCTGATTCATAATTTCCAAGACGAATGGTCAGGTCAGAGAAGCCCCAGGCCAGGTATCGATTGTAATTTGGTGGGATGAGCACTTTATTCTGTTCAACAGCGAGTACATATTTGTCATTATGAATAATTTGCCCAACCATTCCTTTCAGTTCTGCCAGGAAAGAAAGCAAGAAACAATGAATTAATAACAACCCTGAAGATAGTGAAAGGTGAGGTCAAAGGTGAGGCCAAAGATGAGGTCAAAGGTGAGGTCAAAGGTGAGGTCTTGTGGATGAAATATGATAGACAAGAATTGTACAAAAGACTATCGTATGTCTGTGTGTGTGTGTGTGTATTGTGATTGTGTGTCTGTGTTTATCCCTCTACCATCACTTTGACAACTGATGCTGGTGTGTTTACATCCCCGTAACTTAGCAATTCGGCAAAATAGACTGATATAAGTCCTGGGGTCGATTTGGTCGACTAGAGGCGGTGCTCCAGCATGGCCGCAGTCAAATGACTGAAACAAGTAGAAGAGTAAGCACTGGGGTCGATTCATTTGACTAATATTTCTTCAAGGCAGTGCCCCAGCATGGCCACAGTTTAATGAAGTAGAAGATAAAAGATGGATGAACCACTTCTAAGCAATTCTGTCAGCTCACTTCCTTGAAAGATCTTGTAATTAGAAATATCGTTAATGTGGTTCGTTTGCTTTAATTATTGTCATTATCACTTACCTTTGTATGGTTGCATAGTAGGCTTTAGATTGTCGACATTGTGGAAGAACAGTTTGTCAGCAGCACCACTGGAGGTGGGGGTCATCGGGATCGGATCCAGGTTACGGATGCTCAACCGTTTCTGGGGATGAGGTTTCTTAAACAGCTGTCGGTGGAAGAAGAGAGAAAGACACAAATAAACGAAATATTTTCAACGTTAACTGCTTTTTTAGAGACGAAAATTCTTATAAAGATATTCCAGTTGAACATGGAAGAGAAATAGCAGCATCTGCCATCATCATTATTATTATTTTATCATCATCACTGCTACCACTTCTGTCACTACCACCACCACCACTACTACTAGTGAACCAAGAAAGTGTCTCCGTGGATCCTTGGCTAGCTAGAGATAGCCACCAAATATTCATCAAATCTGAAAGTCTTTAAAAAAATGGAAGGACATATAGAACAATATAGTCCCTAATATAGAAAAAAAAAAAGATGAGATTGTCATGGCTTGATTGTCTTTGGCCATAGGTCTGCTCAATTAAACCTCATCTGATATTAAATAACAATCCTTACCACCACCACCACCACCACCACCACCACCACCACCAC
>NC_068985.1:9406168-9414073 GCF_001194135.2 Octopus bimaculoides
AGCTTGCAGTGAAGAGGTCACAGCAAAATCTGTGCTTAGAACACAGAGAGGGGACAGGTTACCCCTAATCTGATCAACCCAAAATGAAATGCTGCATGTTTTGTGGTGCTTCTGAGACCCTGCTGAGACCCCCTTCGGTCATGACTGACTATGGGATTGCACCTAGAAAGTTACCCTCCCAGGCACAAGTACGGGCAAGGTTGTTTATGGAAGACCAGCAGTTGCCCATGCATACCGACCTCCCCTCTCCACGCCACCAGTGTATTCCAAGGGAAAGGCAAAGACAGATACAACTTGGCACCTGTGATGTCACAACTCATTTCTACAGCTGAGTGAACTGGAGCAACGTGAAGTAAAGTGTCTTGCTCAAGAAGACAACACACAACCCAGTCCGGGATTCGAACTTACAACCTCACAATCGTAAGCTTGACGCTCTAACCACTGAGTCATGCACCTTCACTTCTCTGAGACGCAGTGGTATCATAAAAGATAAGACTTGCCATAAATATGAAACACCTATTTCCTACTTTGTTTTTTGATACAACTGAAAGCAACAGTCATTGGTATACATTGGATGTTCAAGATCCAATCTCTCCCACGTAAGAAAGGCGACTAAGCAGAAGCTTGAGCTTAAATTAATGCAGAACATCCCAAAATCCATCATCATCATCGTTTAACGTCCGCTTTCCATGCTAGCATGGGTTGGACGATTTGATTGAGGACTGGCGAACCAGATGGCTACACCAGGCTCCAATCTGATTTGGCAGAGTTTCTACAGCTGGATGCCGTTCCTAATGCCAACCACTCCAAGAGTGTGGTGGGTGCTTTTACGTGCCACCGGTACAAAGGCCAGTCAGGAGGTATTGGCAATGGCCATGCTCAAAATGGTGTTTTTTACGTGCCACCTGCACAGGAGCCAGTCCAGCAGCACTGGCAACAACCTCACTTGAATGATTTTCTAACGTGCCACCAGCCCAAGTGCTAGAAGGTGATGCTGGTAACGATTACACTCTAATGGTGCTATTTATGGGCCACTAGCATGGAAGCCAGACAGCTGCTCTGGTAATGATCATGCTTGGACATTGCTGTTAGTGCTCTACTGGCGCAGGCGCCAGTCATCGAATATGGTTCAATTACGATTTCGATTTCACTTGCCCCAACTGGTCTTCGCAAGCAGAGTTTAGTGTCCAATGAAGGAGAGGTTGGCATGGGTGCCAAAACAAAAAATAAATATTTCAAAGAGAAGAGGTTGGAAGCAAGAACTTTACCTGTTTAGGAATCTGTCCAAAATTATTGATGAAGCCTATTGTAGCATTCTTCTTGAGAGGATCTTCAATACTGTAAATATCGACATTTCCTTCATAGAACAAATAGTGGAATACATTGGTGGCATCCACAGCAGGGCGTCCACGCTGCTTGTAGCCAAATATCAGATCAATCCATTCGTGTAGGTGACTGCTGACATAATCACATTCAAGGGCCTGAAAAAGAAATTAATAAAAAAAATATATATATAATAAACAAAAGAGCAGTAAATAGGTAAATATATGGTCATGGTATGAACCTAAGTCAACATTGCAACCACAAGGTCCAGTGGTGGCCCATATGCCTCAATGACCCAGAGCTCCATATCAGTGGAGCACAAGCCCCTGATGAGGCTTCCAATGGTCAAAGGATACAGACCAGAGTAACGTGGACCATCTCTTCACGGGCGTAAAAAGGGGTTTGCATTGCTGGAATATAATTTCTAACACAGACAGATGCAAAACTGTCTTCACCAATGCAACAGAACTAAAATCTTATCTTCTACACAAATGTACAGGTTGTTGTACCAGTTAATGGTTTCAATAAAGACAAGCATAAAACACCAGGGTTTATCACGTGCTAAGGGGAGTGGATGGAAAATGGTCTGGGAAGCACCAGACAAGATTAACAGTTACTGTATTTTCTGACATACAAGTCAGCATAGTATGTAGTGTCAATATATACTTTGGACATTCATATATCACCACTTTCTTTCCAAATCCTGCAGCATTTCACGTACAATATTTGTTCCTCCAAAGCTGTCTTGGTGAATAAGTCAACCATCCTATTTTGGCTGTAAATTTTGGTCAGAAAAATTCAATTTGTATGCCAGAAAATACAACAAAGAACATTTTATAGAGTTTACATTATTTACATTCAATGGATATTTATCCTCATCTTGTTTGTTGGTAACATAGCATTTCGGCTGATATACCCTCCAGCCTTCATCAGGTGTCTTGGGGAAATTTTAAACCTGGGTCTCATTCCTAAGGTATTTTTCGATGTTGTTGTTGTTGTTATTATTATTATTATTATTATTCAGGTCACTGCCTGGAATCAAACTCGGAATCTTGGGGTTAGTAGCCCACGCTCATAACCACTACGCCATACCTTAGGAATGAGAACCCAGGTTCAAAATTTCCCCAAATCACCTGATGAAGGCTGGAGGATATATCAGCCGAAACGTTGTGTTAACAACAAACAAGATTAGGACAAATATCCGCCAAACGTAAATAATGTACATAATTCCTCATCTCTTAATGTACATAATTCCTCATCTCTTAGATATAGAACTGTATTTTATAGAATCAACTTAAGAAAAGGACATAGATCAACTTCTCCCTCTAGAGACTCAAGGTAGCACTTTGAATAATTCTTAGCAGCCTGTCTAGCACCTCATGTCATGGTTACCATAAGGTTTAAAAATATCTGACAGAATAAGTGGCTATATTAGTTCACTAAGCAGCCACTTTGTTTTGGTTTCTGTGGCATATGCATCTCACGACGCCAGATCAAACAGACCCTGCTTTAGAAATGTATTACTTAGTATACGTTATACAATTTTGCTCTTCACTTTTCGTTGTTTATTCTATATTTTCGGTATATATTTAGCCTGTGTCCAGAAATCCAGACCACGTCTAATCCCAAGGTTGTTGGATAAGAGGTTCGGTACCTGTAGTAGCAACCACTGACATTACCATTACTGAAAGACTTTCAGCCCAAGTCACTTCCTTGACCTCTGTTCTGTGTTGATATATTACCAGAATATATTACTAGAAACCACCATTAATTCCAAGATGTTAATCATTTTATCATTGATTAAGACAAAAAGAAATGGTAAAAAGAACCATTATGCAAATAAGAAGAATTCTGGAACTTACTTCTCTGTGAACACGAATAAATTCTCGGGCATCTTCTTTTGACCATGTTGGAAGGTTAACATTCCCTAAGGTCACACCATTTTGTTTGCTACCTGTAAAACAGAAAAGAGAAAGTTTCTAACAGAATGAGAAGTGGTTCTTAAAGAATTGGAAATATGCAACAGAAAAAGATAAGCCATCAGAAGAACAGCTAAGGGTCTGCAAACTAGTGGTAAATAGTCGCAAATCCAGAGAAGCAGAGACTGCTTTTGTAGTTCTAGAAGAGCAAAAAGAGAAAAACAATGGCTCTAAGAACAGATATTATGGCATGATGGTGAGTGGATTTTTTTCTAAATACCCAAATAGCTTTTTGCAGGAATGCAGTGGATATAACAGCAGCAGAATATTCCAGAAAGATAGAGATATAATCATGATGCTCTTTTTTTTTAGTCATACCACAGAACTAGACAGGCACAGGCTCAAAGGTGCAATGGTTGTGTGATTAAGAGGTTTGATTCCCAACTACATGGTTCGGGGGTTCAGTCCCACTTTGTGGCAACTTGGGCAAGTGTCTTTTAATATAACCTCAGGCCAACCAAAGCCTATTCAGTTGATTTGGTAAACAGAAACTAAAAGAAAAGATAGTAATATGTGTGTGTGTGTGGGTCTGTGTCTTTGTGTTGGTCCACCCCAACCACTCGCCAATCAGTGTTGGTTTTTTTACATCCCAATAACTTAGTAGTCCAGCAATGAGAGACCGACAGAACAAGTATCAGACTTAAGAAAAAATAAGTACAGGAGTGGGGGTGGGGTCAACTGTTTGACTAAACCCTTGAAGGCGGTGTTCCAGTATGGCCGCAGTCCAATGATTGAAACAAGGAAAAGATAGAACAACACTGAGTATACATCATCAACTTCTTACCGAGATCAAAATTGTTGGCATTGAGCAGGAAGTCTGGCAAGTAGAAGAATTCTGGAATGAGTTCCTTAACATCTGCCATGTTGTGTTTAGATGCTGACAACCAGCACTCTTTGACACTGTGGAACATTCGGTCTGCTAAGTCGAAATGACCACCCTTAAAGAAAAAGAAAAAGACAATGGAAATATAAACAGATAACAGATACATACTGACCATATTTGGTAAACAATTATAACACAATGCATGATGGGTAAAACAGATACATTATAGTGTGGGCAAGGCTATGTGAGTGTGAAAATTGCTTTGCAACCATGAGGTCTCTGGTTCAGTCCCACTACAGAGCACCTTGGGCAAGTGTCTTCTACTCAAGTTCAAGGCTGACCAAAGCCTAATGAGAGGATTTGGTAGATGCAAACTGAAAGAAGCCAGCAGGATGTGTGTGAGAGAGAGAGCATGTGTGTACCTTTGTCGGAGGCGCAATGGCCCAGTGGTTAGGGCAGCGGACTCGCAGTCGTAGGATCGCGGTTTCGATTCCCAGACCGGGCGTTGTGGTGAGTGCTTATTGAGCGAAAACACCTAAAGCTCCACGAGGCTCTGACAGGGGATGGTGGCAAACCCTGCTGTACTCTTCCACCACAACTTTCTCTCTCTCTTTCTTCCTGTTTCTGTTGTACCTGTATTTCAAAGGGTTAGCCTGGTCACTCTGTGTCACGCTGAATCTCCCCGAGAACTATGTTAAGGGTACACATGTCTGTGGAGTGCTCAGCCACTTGCACGTTAATTTCACGAGCAGGCTGTTCCGTTGATCTTGATCAGATCAACTAGAACCCTCGTCGTCGTAACCGACAGAGTGCCAACAACAATACCTTTGTCTTGAGGTCAAGTGATAATGGTAAACAAAAATCACCATCTTACAAGTGAAACTGTCCATTGCCAGTCTTTGTGAAAAACATGTCTGGCTACAGGAAAAAGCTACCTTGCTTGGAAATAGATAGTGTAAGGGTTGTTGACAGGAAGAGCATCCAGTCATAGAGAATCTGCTTCAACAATTTACATCCAGCCCATGCAACGTGGACATGATGAGTAAACAAGCACAATACAGAATGTGAAAAATAATTAAGTAGAGTACAAAATGTGTGATGGATAATTAGGCAGAGTACAATGCATGCTGGGTAAATAATTTTCAGATATTTGCACAAATTTTCTTAGGGAAATTCATAAAAAACTGAAAGGAAGTAACATGAATAATAAATTGTTTGAACTAACCTGTAGTTTGAGAAAATGTTGTGTAAATGGTTCCATTCTCACTAAATATGAAGCTACAATCATGGCTGAGGAATAGTGAGTGCCATAATGGTAAGGTGGAGTCTCTCCTGGAATTAAGAACCATTGGGCAACTATTAAGATTATTCTGGTTTCTTAGATAGATACATGGACAATTCTTTATTTAGAGAAGAGGAATGGGCAACAAAATTTCTTTAAATTTTTAAGAATTTATTTTGAATTAATTATTAGATTTAGTTGAGCTAAACTAGGCACAGGCATAGCTGTGTGGTTAAGAAGCTCACATTGAAACCATGGTGGTTTAGGTTCAATCCTCCACTGGGCAAGTGTCTTCTATTATAGGCCTGGGCCAACCAATACTTTGTGAGTGAATTTGATGGACAGAATCCATACACACATGATGGAAGAACTCATCATGTGTGTATGGGTATGCCTTCATGTTTGTCCCACCACTACCACCGCTTCACAATTAGTTTTCATTTATCTATGAGGTCATAACTTAGAAGTTCAACCAAAAGATCCAATATAATAAGGACCAGACTTAAAAAATAAATACTGGAGTTGACTTTTTGTGACTAAACTCTTCAAGGCAATAAACTCCTTATGACTCTAGTTCAGCGACTCTGGTCCAGCGACTCTGGTCCACAGACTCTGGTCCAAAGACTCTGGTCCAATGACACTAGTTCAACAGCTCTAGTTCAATGACTCAAACAAGTAACAGATTAAAAAAAAAAAATGAAGATAAATTTACAAATTAATTTCAGCAGAATCAAAATTATGGAATTTCATTAAAATACAGGAAATTAATAAGACAACAAACCCATGTACTTACCCTGGGGATCATCCCAGTCATGGTACCGCTTTTTGAATTGTTTTAACCGATCTGGTGTCTGAGCACCCATTGGTTTAGAAAGATCTCGAAAAGAAGCTGGATTTGTCAGATCAAGTTCCTAAAACAGAAAGAGGAACATGGCCTTTATGTATGTTTATGTTTCCCCATGGCTGTGTGTATGTGTGGTTGTTTATGTATGCGTATGTGTGTGTTGTAGTGTTTGTTGTTTAGACCCAAGATAATTTTCATCAACCAGAATTACAATCAAAAGCATCCCAGCTTAGCATACACACATATCTGTGGGTAGGAGTGAGCTGCAAACATTTAAACAAACAGTTTACTATGCTACCATAGTTTTAATCAAGTCTTCCATATAATGAATTCTCAAATTCATTAAGATATCACTTAATTGAACTAATATTAAAACAATAAAATTTTGGATTCCAAGAAAACTTGTGGTTCAACCACATGATTCCAGGTTCCATGACCCCTTGGGTGACGTGTCCTCTACTATAGCCTCAGGCCAGCCAAAGCCTTGTGAGTGGATTTGGTAGATGGAAACTGAAAGAAGCTTGTTATATATATATACATATATATATTTATATATGCTGGGTGGTTGGTATTAGGAAGGGCATCCAGCAGTAAAAATCCTTCCAAAATGGACACAGAAGTCTGGTGTAAGCTCCTGCCTGGCCAGCCCCTGTCAAACCATCCAAAATGATGATGACGATATATCCATGTGTGTATGTGTCATTGTCAACAACAACAACAAGAACAACAACAACACCAACACCAACAACACCAACAACATGGAAAAATACCTTAGGAATGAGAACCCAGGTTTGAAATTTCCCCAAGACACCTGATGAAGGCTGGAGGGTATATCAGCCGAATTGTGTTAACAACAAACAAGATGAGGAAAAATATCCGTCAAATGTAAATAATGTAAATAATGAATAGAAAGCTCATTTGCCAATGTAGAATATCACATTTTGTAGCTGTGGCTGCTCATCGAAGACTGCACGTCTGTGTGTAAGCATTTGTATACACATATCTACATGTGTAGCAGAGTGTGATATTACGTACATTGCTAATATACACTGATGTACAGAAGGGTCTTTGACAGATAATTAACATGACAAACGCAACGACATTAACTTTGTTCCTTACCTCACTGTCATAATCCGCTAAAATCCAAGGAAACACAGGATACTGCATCAGATCATTGTACGAGCGTCCAGCAAGAGTGTTTAAATGCATCAAGTATTGAAAGTTGTTAATTTCGCCTCTCTGGTGAGGGGGAAAAAAGGGGGGAATTGATTAAAATTTGTGGAAATAACTCACAATAAATGTGGATGAGAAAGAGATACGGTAACTGATAAGAAAAAAGGATGTCTAATCTCTGATGAAAAGGAAGGTTTGTTCTCAACAGGGATTAATGTAACTCACAAAAAAACGGTTAAATTCTTAATAAACAGTCACCTGGTGTCAATCAAGAAGTCCAAAAGAGGTCGGACTGTTCTTACTGCCAAGGGCAAGTGGCCTCTCCCAGTTTGTGATTGTGAAGTTAGACCAAGTCACTCTGGCCATTCTCACAAATTTACTGAAGGGCAGCACCTCTCCAGCCCACTTCATATTTTTCCCCATGTAGAAAAAGGCGCAGGAATGGCTGTGTGGTAAGTAGCTTGCTTACCAATCACATGGT
>NC_068985.1:9414474-9421071 GCF_001194135.2 Octopus bimaculoides
CAAATGACTGAAACAAGTAAAAGAGTAAAAGAGTAAAAGAGTAAAGAGTAGAACTTAAAAAGGTCGATGAAGATTTGGCAGAAAAGGAAAACCCTTTCAATAACATCCACCATACAACGTTCACCATATTGTCATCAGAGAGAAGAAAACTACTTGTCTTTTTGAAAGACCAATGGAAGACAGCAGAGCTATCCTCATGATAGATGGAAACTGAAAGAAGCCCATTGTGTGTGTGTGTATGTGTGTGTGTGTGAGTGTGAGTGAGTGAGTAAATACATGCACACACACAAAAACAAACATATATATTTATGTATGAGCGTATCTGTGTTTGTCTTCCATCACTGCTTGACAACCGGTGTTAGTGTGTTTATGTCCCTATAACTGAGTGGTTTGGTGAAAGGGACTAATGGAATAAGTATCAGGTTTAAAAAAAAACAAATATTGAAGGTTTGATTCTTTCACCAAAATGCTTCAAGACTGTGGCCCCACCATCGCCACAGTCTAAAGACTAAAATAAGTGAAAGCTAAGAGAGAGAGAGTCTATTTGTTACCCAAACCTTTCAAGGCTCCAGCATGGCTGCAATCCAATAACTGAAACAAGCAAAAAGTCAAAAGATACATGGATATATTGAAATGCTTCCTCTTACCTCCCACCTTTGGGTAACTGATTTCTCACCCATTAAACTGCTTATAATGCCGGCACTGGATTCGATTTTAGCATTTTGTTTCTGTCCAGAGACAGACTGCTGTGCATTATCAGTAATGGCAGTGGCCACAGACAGGAATTTTGCATAGACTTTATTACGAACTTTACGAGGGAAAGCAAGTAGATAATTACGACCGTCTGCAGAGAAGACCTCCACTGCAATTGGTTGCAGCAGGTAGCGTCTTTTGTGTACTTCTCTGATGTCATCATAGGAAAATTTACTGCATCTGCAATGGAATATATATATATATATATAGAAATGTGGTTGGGTTTTTTGACAGGTTTTCAAAGAAAATAACAACACATACAATCTATTTCACTCTCTCTCTCTCTCTGTCTCATACGCATGGAAATACACACTGACAAGCAGATCAATAATTTACACAAATGACAAAGGCATGGCTCAGTGGTTAGGGTGTTGGACTTGTCATCCTAAGACTGCTGTTTCAATATTTGGACTGGGCGATGCAAAACACTTCATCTCCCATTGCTCCAGTCCACTCAAGAAGATGAAAAACGAGCAATGCTGCAATGGACCAGCATCCTGTCCAGGGACGAATACATATATATGGCAGAGAAACCAGAAAACCAGTCCAATGCTCATTGCGGAGTGATGTGGACTAAACCCACGATGAAGGCATGGCTGCATGGCTTAGATTAGGGGTTCTCAACTATTTTTTACTAATGGAGCCCTTTCATTCCTATTTTAATTAGGTGGACCCTCATGTACATTTAATGTTTTAAAAAACCCTGTCGTACTTTTATAATTAAATATTAGGAATTGTATTTAAAAAAATTTTAATATTTTGTGTATTCATCATCATCATCACCATTTAACATCCGTTGTCCATACTGGCATGGATTGGACGGTTTGACCAGGGCTGGTTTGACCATGCCGGTGGCATGTGAACAAAACATTGGACTAACTCCTGTGCAGGTGGCACGTAAAAAACACTATTTGAGCGTGGCTGTTGCCAGTATCGCTGGACTGGCCCTTGTGCCGGTGGCACGTAAAAAGCACCCACTACACTCTCGGAGTGGTTGGCATTAGGAAGGGCATCTAGTTGTAGAAACGTTGCCAGATCAGATTGCAGCCTGGTGTAGCCATTTGGTTCACCAGTCCCCAGTCAAATCATGCAACCCATGCTAGCATGGAAAGCGGACATTAAATGATGATGATGATGATGATGACGACCCCCATTTGAGTCCTTGACTATCATCAATCCCCTGCAGTTCCTTGCCAATCCCTAGGCAGTTCCTCGGACCCCCTTTGGCAACCCCTGTATTAGAGTATTGAATGTATCTTTTGATGAGAATCACATTTGCTCAAGGATATTTCCAATATATTTCATGAGCTGCTGCAACATCAATAGTGAAACCTTAAGCCAGATTCTCAATAATAAACTAATTGTATTTTCTACAACAAGTCTGATATTTCATGTGTGAAGACCAAAGAAAGTGAAGTACTTACATTCGTTTTTGGCAGCAACCACTGCTCTTTGAAGTTCTTGGAATAATTGGTTCGTGGAATCTGTGGATGAGAGATATAAATATTTAAATTAAAAGAGAATGAGAAAGGAAATAAAACATGACACTCATTATTTATAACTATTATATATAATTATCATGTATAATTATTATGTATAAGTATCATGCATAATTATTATATATTATATATAATTATGCTCAGGGGCAATAAACACAAACTGTGCAGAAAACAGCTTCTGTCACATGCCAAGGGGAAAATCTAGAAGTAATTAATAGCTTCCGTTACCTAGGTGACCAAGTCAGTAGTGGGAGTGGATGCTGTAAAAGTGTAGCTGCTAGAATAAGAATAAGCTGGGCAAAGTTCAGAGAGCTCTTACCTCTGCTGGTGACAAAGGGCCTCTCGCTCAGAGTAAAAGGTAGACTGTATGACACATGTGTGCGAACAGCCATGCTACATGGCAGTGAAACATGGGCTGTGACTGCTGAGGACATGTGTAATCTTGCAAAGAATGAAGCCAGTATGCTCTGCTGGATGTGTAATGTCAGTGTGCATACATGATAGAGTGTAAGCGACTTTACAGAAAAGATGATTAAGAAGCATCAGATGTGGTGTACAAGAGAGACGACTGCACTGCTATGGTCATGTGTTGCATATGGATGAGGATAGCTGTGTGAAAAAGTGTCACACCCTAGCAGTAGACGGGAACCTGTGGAACAGGTTGGCCCAGGAAGAGCTGGGATGAGGTGGTGAAGCACGACCTTCGAACGTTAGGCCTTATAGAAGTGATGACAAATGACCATCCAATTGTAGAAATGAAGCCAAAAAAATAATGGAACCTGGTACAGTTCCTGGCATTTCCAGCTCCTGACAAACAGTCCAACTCATGCCATCATGGAAAATGGATACTAAACAATCGCAATGTTGACATCTACACTTTGTTATGATCAGTTTGATCTCCAAACATCACCAGATGCTGTTGTTTCACCTCAGGTCATCATCATCATCATCATCATCATCGTTTAACATCCGCCTTCCATGCTAGCATGGGTTGGACGATTTGACTGAGGACTGGTGAACCAGATGGCTACACCAGGCTCCAATCTGATCTGGCAGAGTTTCTACAGCTGGATGCCCTTCCTAATGCCAACCACTCCGAGAGTGTAGTGGGTGCTTTTACATGCCACCAGCACAAGGGCCAGTCAGGCGGTACTCGCAACAGCCACGCTCAAAAAGGTGTTTTTTTATGCGCCACCTGCACAGGAGCCAGTCCAGGGGCACAGGCAATGACCTCGCTTGAATATTTTCTAACGTGCCACCAGCACAAGTGCCAGTAAGGCGACGCTGGTAACGATCACACTCAAATGGTGTTTTTAATATGCCATTGGCACGGAAGCCAGACAGCTGCTCTGGCAATGATCATGCTTGGACGGTGCACTTAGCGCTCCACTGGCACAGGTGCCAGTCATCAAATATGGTTCAATTACGATTTCGATTTCACTTGCCACAACAGGTCTTCGCAGGCAGAGTTTAGTGTCCAATGAAGGAGGTGGAAAACAAACAGTTGTTGCTCAGGTTCAAGTTGTACTTACTCTGGAGGCAAACTATCAATATCTTTGATCTCTTTACTTTTCAACAGAGTGAAACCATCAATAACATAGAAATGTTCTTTGCCAAACTGAAGTAAACCTTCAGCAGTATCTAGACCTTGGATGCGGGCACATCTGAACATGTGAGTAATCTGAAAGCAGAGAATAAGGAAAAAGGGATTTAAAAAGACAAAAACAAACAAAGAAAAAGAAACACTTTAACAAGAGAGATAATGAATATCAATTTTAATGAATATGAATTTAATTAGGAATGGCTGGAACGATGAAGCACATACTCTCTAATTGCACATTAGGTCTGAAGTACAGATAGACATGGCAGCATAACCAAGTACTTAGAGTACTGACTGAAGCAGTCTCAGAGAAGGTAAAGCAAAGTAACAACAGTGAAAGACTACAGAAATTAGAGTAAGGGACAATAATGGTTTGCAGGGACGGTGGACATTGCAAGCCTGCCATTGTAAGGAAGAAGCATGATCCAAACTTTGTGGGGACTTGGGTGACCCTTGTTGATCGTCACGGTAAATATCACTAATTTTGCCACCAAAAGACCTGACCCTATCATATGGTACAAAGGTAAGATGATGATGATGATGATGATGACGACTGTTAAGGTACCTTTTCTCCTTCACCAAGCAGACGTAAAATGGCTTGGTTAGAAGCCTGGTTTTCGCCTTGGTTTTCTGTTTGATTATCTGTTTTGTCAGAGTCTGCGTTAGGTTCAGACAAGCCACTTGCTTCGTCTGGATCGTCTTCCGTTTCCATGCTGCGGAGCACACTGGTCTGTCGGCGTGGCAACAGCTTTGGGATATTCATTATTACTGAAATTAGAGGATAAAAAAAAAAACGAGGTAAAGAGTGAATGTGATGAAGTAGAGAGGGATGGAGGGCAGGAGGGAGGGAGGGAGAGAGAGATGTAAGAAGAGGGAAAGAGAGAAGAATGAGTGATGAGTGTAAGAAAGAGAAGAGAAAGATTGGGAGGAAGTAATAAGGAAAATAGTCAGATGTATTGAGTAGAGGAGAGAGAGAGAGAGAGAGACAGACAGACAGAGACAGAAAGGGAGAGAGAGTGAGAAAGGGAGAGAGAGTAATGAAGGGAGAATGGGGTACAAGACTGAGAATAATGAGAGAGAGAGGGAGAAAGAGAGTAATGATGAGAGAGGGGGACAAGAGTGAGAATAATGAGAGAGAGGTAGGGAGAGAGAGAGTAATGAAGGGAGAGGCGGGGACAAAAGTAAGAAAGAGAGAGGGAGAGTAATGAAGTGAGAGAGGGGGAAAAGAGTGAGAATAATGAGTAAGAGAGAGAGGGGAGAAAGAGAGTAATGAAGGGAGAGGCAGGGACAAAAGTAAGAATAATGAGACAGAAGAGGAGAGGGGGAGAGAAAGGAGGTGATAAGAGAGTAACGAAGGAGATAGAACAAAAAAGATGGAAGAAACAAATGGAAGAAATCACAACATTATGAATCAGATATTATTTGTCATTCGTTAGCCCTAATTAGAAAATTAAGTGCCTTTACTTATTTCAGGTCTTCAGTTATTATATTTTCCAGTCTATAAGTAGTAATACAGTGCAAACACGCAGTATAGACATTCAAACTCCCTCTTTCTAAATTGCCTTTCCAGTGGGGGAGGGGGGGGGGCTGTGTGGTAAGAAGTTTGCTTCCCAACCACATGGTTCTGGGTTCAGTCCCACTGTGTGACATCTTGGATAAGTGTCTTTTGCTATTGCTTTGGGCCAATCAAAGCCTGGTGACTGGATGTGGTAGATGGAAACTGAAAGAAGTTTCTCAGATACGTCTAGCTATATGTGTGTGTCTTCGACTACTGCTTGACAACTGGTGTTGCTATGCTTACATCCCCATAACTTAGTGGTTTGGCAAAAGTGACCGACAGAATCAGTAGCAGACGCTAAAAATAATAAGTACTGGAATCAATTCCTTTGACTAAAAAATTCTTGAAAGCAGTGCTCCAGAATAACCACAGTCAAATGACCAAAACAAGTAAAAAATAGAAGACAAACTGTGCTGCATCGACATGGAGTTTTTGGTCCTCCAGAGGTTGTATTGGTGCACAAGTTGCCCAACCTGTTTTAGTTGTAAATTTTGGTCTCAAAAATTTGACTTGTAATGTTGAGAAGTGTGTGTGTGTGTGTGTGTGTGTGTGTGTGTATGTGCACATGCAGAGGTGTAGCCAGAGTAAATGGTGCCAAGGGCAAGCATCAAAATTGCGTCTCCCCTCCTCCAACCAGCAGGGGTTAGGGCATGCATTTTGTTAGGTCAAGTAAGAACACTTATTCTGTTTAATGGCATGGACGGCGATAAGCAAACCAAACCATGCCTGAAAATGTTTTTAATTTTCTATCAATGGCTTAATTAGAAAATTATCTTGGCCAAAATTGCGCACCCAGGGCATGTGCCCTGCTTGCCCCACCCTAGCTGCGCCCTTGTGTGTGTGTATGTGACAGAAAGACAGAGATAGGCGAGCTGGCAGAAATGTTAGCATTCCGGGCTAAATGTTTAGCGGTATTTCGTCTGCCATTGCATTCTGAGTTCAAATTCCGCCGAGGTCAACTTTGCCTTTCATCCTTTCAGGGTCGATAAATTAAGTACCAGTTATGCACTGGGGTCGATGTAATCGACTTAATCCGTTTGTCTGTCCTTGTTTGTCCCCTCTGTGTGTAGCCCCTTGTGGGCAATGAAGAAATAAGAAAGAGAGAGAGAGAGAGACAGACAGACAGAAATTAGGAAGAAACAAGTTAAAAAAAATGTCTTACCTTCACAGTTTGGATCTTGCGAATC
>NC_068985.1:9421368-9422382 GCF_001194135.2 Octopus bimaculoides
GGGGGGGGGGAGAGAGAGAAGTATAGCAGGAGAAAGAGAGAAGTATAGAGAGAGTGAGAGAGAGAAGTAGAGACAATGAGAGAGAGAGGAGTATAGCAGGAGAAAGAGAGAAGTATAGAGAGAGTGAGAGAGAGAAGTAGAAAGTGAGAGAGAGAAGTAGAGAGAGAGAGAGAGAAGTAGAGAGAGAGAGAGAGAAGTAGAGAGAGAGAGAGAGAGAAGTAGAGAGAGAGACAGAGAGAAGTATAGAGGGAGAAATAGAGAAGTATAGAGGGAGAGGGAGAGAAAGAAGTATAGAGGGAGTGAGAAAGAGAGAGGTGGGGTGAGAGAGAGAGGTGGGGGTGAGAGCAATTAATTCAACGACAGACCAAATTAAAAATTCTGTACGTAGTTACATAACCTGCTAGAAGTGCCAACCAAAACTCCCTGAAATGACAATCTACTATTTTGGAAATGGAAGGGCATGACAGACAATATAGATTTCTTACTGTGTATGGGCGGGGGCAGGTAGACAGGTATGCTATTATTTAGTTTAATCTCTAGATTTCATGCCCAGGTAAAAAGACCCAGTTTCTAACCAAGATCATTGAAATTTCAAAAATCAAGATGGCAGCTGAGTATGGGCAAGTATTTGGCATCAATACATGTGAAGCTCTGTAATGCTTTGTTTTATGTATGTATACTCAGACACAGAACCGCATAGCTAGACATGTGAATATGTAGTTATATGCTAAACTTTTGGAAAGTTCTACATATTTTGACAGTTCCATGGATGGCTTATATACATATATAACCTGGCCTGTGGTAGTACCATGTAAAAAGCACCGGGTGCACTCTGCAGAGTGGTTAGTGGTTGGAAGAGCATCCAGCTGTAAAAACCTTGCCAAAACAGACACAGTAGCCTAGAGTAGTTTTTCTAACTGGCCGGCTCCTGTCAACCATCCTACTTATGCATGCATGGAAGACAGGGTGTTAAATGATGATATATATATATATATATATATATATATATATATA
>NC_068985.1:9422693-9425044 GCF_001194135.2 Octopus bimaculoides
CACACACACACACACACACACACACACACACACACACACACACACAACTAGTTGCTTTGGTCAGGCCATCAGTAACCAAACCAGCAATCCTACTAAGCAAGTTTGGTTATGCTACTCACATTGGAGAGAACAATCAAGTGACAACATTATTTGGGTGGCAATTCGTCTGCCATTAAGTTCTGAGTTCAAACTTTGCCTTTCATCCTTTCGGGGTCGATTAAATAAGTACCAGTTATGCACTGGGGTCGATGTGATCGACTTAATTCCTTTGTCTGCCCTTGTTTGTCCCCTCCATGTTTAGCCCCCTTGTGGGCAGTAAAGAAATAAACATTATTTGAAAGTGACTTGCAGCCATTATCTATGTAAATAGTGGAGGTACTTACACTAGAGTCCATATTTGGTCGGTAAGGATAGTGGTTATAAAACATATCATTTCTCATCAGTTTTTTCCTCATACGGCATGGACCTGTAAACGAAATCACAAATACCTTCAATATTCCAACATTAAATCTTGATTCATTTCTCTGACATACATTTTACATCCCACCGATCTATTTTATAACTGGCACTCCATCAGTTAAAACAAGGGTTTCAGTTCAATTGATCAATGGAACAGCCTGCTCATGAAATTAACATGCAAGTGGCTGAGTACTCCACAGGCACAAGTACACTTAACCCCTTCGTTACTATATTTCTAAGTAAAACACTTTTTATGAGTTTCAATTGAATTCTAAAAATCATCACAAATTTAGACTAGTATCATTAAACAACTAACTATTTTATTTATTGACATATTAATGAGGTTTTTGGAACACAACTGAAGAAAAGGTTCTTAATTAATTCTATTGCATAAATTTTGTCTCAAAGTGGCTCTAATTACAGGTAAATACATGTAAACGACAAGCTATCTTTTTTCTTGGTTTGTTTACTTTCTGCGTGACGGTTTGTTTTTGTAGTGATCACTTCAAACAAGCTTACAAGCTTACATTTGCTTGATTTCTCCATATCTTCCATTAAAAAGCCCTCAAATTCAGAATCACTGCTTGATAGCATCAAACTGTTATTCATTTTAAAAGTTGACAAAAAATCGTCAAAGAAAGAATGTGGAAAAAAATCTCCCAAAATTCACACAGCTCAGACATCACATCAAACAATGTCAGATACTGTAACCCGACTCTTAACAAAGAGATATCATGTGTTATCAGGAATGCACTAACGAGAGTTGTGCTGAAATTCACATTTAGATATCAATAGGTTCACTAAACTGGCTTCGGCTAGGCTGATTGTTTGAGCCAAAGAATATTTTGGCCGACTATGGCCAGGTTGGTAATGAAACGGTTAAACATAGTTTTCAGCTGGATTCCACATGACACGGAATCTGACAAGATTGACCCCTTTGAATTACAAGTACAATTCACTTTTGCCAACAGAGTGGACTGGAGCAACGTGAAAGAAAGTGTCTTGCTCAAGGACACAATGCTACGCTGGGTACCAAACTCACAACCTTAAAGTTGCAAGCTGAAAACTCAAACCGCTAAACCACACGCCTTCATTTTCCTTTATAACATAGTTATAATACCATAGATTTTTTAGGGTAGGACATAGTCAACCTCAATATTTAAAAGGTGCTTATTGTATTAACCTTGAAAGGAAAACAGAAATTAGAGACGGAAGAAAATATTACTGATTACTTACCCTCTGTCATATCTAACATCCATTTGTCCAGCCGGGAGCCTGTCAGTGGACCCCATAGCCCACGTTCTCGGAGGAGTTCGTTCTCTGTTTGTGACCATTCTTCTAATAGATATTTCTCCATGTGTTCATTGCTCTACAATATCGCAAACCAAAGTAGAGTTAACAACAAGTGAAAGACTCAGAGATATTAACATGAAATAAAAAAAGCAATTCTGGCAATTTGTATACTAAAACACACAGGAGTGGCTGTGTGGTAAGTAGCTTGCTTACCAGCCACATGGCTCTGGGTTCAGTCCCACGGCATGGCACCTTGGGCTAGACTCTTCTACTATAGCCTCAAGCCAACCAAAGCATTGGGAGTGGATTTGGTAGATGGAAACTGAAAGAAGCTTGTCATATATATGTATGAATATGTATATATGTATCATCATCATCATCATCGTCGTTTAACGTCCGCTTTCCATGCTAGCATGGGTTGGACGATTTGACTGAGGACTGGTGAAACCGGATGGCAACACCAGGCTCCAGTCTGATTTGGCAGAGTTTCTACAGCTGGATGCCCTTCCTAACGCCAACCACTCAGAGAGTGTAGTGGGTGCTTTTACGTGTCACCCGCACGAAAACGGCCACGCTCGAAATGGTGTCTTTTATGTGCC
>NC_068985.1:9425294-9431878 GCF_001194135.2 Octopus bimaculoides
GCACAGCACATTTCCAAAGGTCTCGGTCCGTAGTCATCGCCTCGGTGAGGCCCAATGTACGAAGGTCTTGCCTCACCACCTCAGCCCAGGTCTTCCTGGGCCTACCTCTTCCACGGGTTCCCTCAAGTGTTAGGGTGTGGCACTTTTTCACGCAGCTATCCTCCTCCATTCTCACCACATGAATACCAGCGCATGAATATATATATATATATATATATATATATATATATATGAGCCCGGTGCAGCCTCCTGGCTTGCCATCCCTCAGTCAAACCATCCAACCCATGCCAGCATGGAAAGCAGATGTTAAACGATGACAACAATGATATATATGTGTGTGTGTGTATGTATGTATGTGTATGTATGTCCCCCCCCACTCACCATCACTTAACAACCGATGCTGGTGTGTTTATGTCCCCGTAACTTAGCAGTTTGGCAAAAGAGACTGATAGAATAAGACTAGGCTTACATAGAATAAGTCCTGGGATCGATTTACTCGACTAAAGGTGGTGCTCCAGCATGGCCACAATCAAATGACTGAAACCAGTAAAAAGAAACACACACACATATAGGTGCAGGTGTGGTTGTGTAGTTAAGAAGTCTGCTTCTCAACCACATGGTTTCAGGTTCCATCCCACTGCATGGCACCTTGGGCAGGTCTTTTACCTACAGCCCTGGTCAGAGACCAAAGCCTTACGAGTGGATAGAGTAGACAGAAACTAAAGAACACACACACACACATATATCAAAGGAGAAGACATCATCATCATCGTTTAACGTCCGCTTTACACCAGGCTCCAATCTGATCTGGCAAAGTTTCTACAGCTGGATGCCCTTCCTAACCCCAACCACTCCGACAGTGTAATGGATGCCACCTGCATGAGGGCCAGTCAGGCGGTTCTGGCAATGACTATGCTCAAAGGGTGTTTTTTATGTGTTACCTGCATGGGAGCCAGTCCAGCAGTACTGGCAACAACCACGCTCGAATGTTGATTTCATGTGCCACTGGCATGTACCAATAAGGTGATGCTGGCAACAATCACGCTTGAATGGTGCTTTTTATGCGTCACTTGCATGGGAGTTAAAGCAAGGGGACGGTAACACATACATACATATACACACATACACAATGAGCTTCTTTCAATTTCCGTCTACCAAACATATACATCTTATGTTTTTGGTGACAAAGAATTGTAGCTGATTGTTTTACTCATGAAATTAGAAGAAAAGTTTATTGTACTAATGTAATTCTAACAAAAGTGGGAAGAGATAATTCTAGACACCATGATTATCAAATTTATAGATTAAATGCCTCACAGATGCAATTTAGTTTTGAGAAATTACGACAGGGGTTGGGAAACTTTTTTAACCAATCACCCCAAAATATATTTATTTACACCGATGTTAGAGCATTGGGCCTCACGGAGGCAAAGTGGCTGAATTCCTTTTAAGGGTTGGGCCTCATGGAGGCAATGACCGAGAGCTTTGGCATTATGTTGTGCTTGAGAAGAAGACCCATCAAGACGAGCAAAATTGCAGACATGGCAGATACCAATGTGACACAAATGACACATAAAAGTACCCACTATGCTCTCAGAGTGGTTGGCATTAGGAAGGACATCCAGCAATAGAAAACCATGCCAAAGCATACTGGAGTCTGGTGCAGCCTTTCAGCTTGCCAGCCCTGGTCAAACCGTCCAACCCATGCCAGCATGGACAACAGACGTTAAATGATGATGATGATGTTACCTCCTTGATTTAAAAGGAAGAAAATCATAGATTCTTTGAATTCAAAAGGGTTATTGAATTTATTTATATGAACCTATTTACACATCCATTACATTGGACAGATGCAGTGTTGCTAGAAGAAAAATTTCTGTTGTAATAAAGGACACATTTTTGTTTTTAATATAATTTTATCTATGTCTAACAAGTCTTCATTACCCCCAAAACAAATACAAAACAAATACAAAACAAATACAAAAACAAAAAATTCTGGAAAAAAAGATTTCAAGTCAATCCAACACTCACCTGCATATATTGTTTGAACTGGAATTCAACCAGATCTTTCACTATAGATACGTGGCTGTTTGTCCACATGAAAAAGTCCTGCAAGTAGAAAACATGAAGCTTACATGAGCAAGTTGTCTTTGCATTTCTTTGGGTTCCAAGTAAAAACCCTAACCCTAACCTTGACCTGCCAAACAGCATGGAAGCCAGTCAGGGGGCATTGACATCGATAAGGTGAACTATAAGAGATGATGAGTTTGTGATAAGTTTTATGAAGTTATTCTAAGAAAGCTTGCAAGCTAACTGAGTTTAGCACACTTCAGACCAGCAAAGATACAACATAGTACATGAATATATCTAATGAATACACCACACTGATATATATATATATATATACATATGTATAATTATTGGTATGGTGTTGAACAAAATTATTTGTATCATTTGGTTATGTCCCTTTGCACCCAGGCTAACCTTGCTGTTCCACTCCACAAGGTCAAAATATATTAAAAAAAAAACACAAAGAAATTATTATAGAGGGGAAGGGCCTTGGAACCAGTGCCCCAGCATGGCAGCAGTCCAATGACTGAATCCATAAAAAAGCAGAATATGCAATAACAGGTAATACTATCCGCCACTGTGTGTATTACATGTAATACTCCCATAAGAACGACAAAAGAAAGCAACAAGGTAACAACACTTACGCTGGAATGGACTGTAGTCGCAGGAGAAGACTTCAGCGGGAGTTCTTTCTTAGTTTTTCTGGAAGCAAGGCGAAGGACACCACTGCTGACTTTTTGTAGTTTCTGTTCAGGTAAGTTGACGAGAAAATTAATAAGAACCCAAACAGTACAAGGATAGTAAGCAGTACAATAAGATAGCATATACAGTAATCCCTCGACTATCGCAGGTGTTACATTCCAAAACCCCACCCACAATAGGTGAAAATCCACAAAGGAGAAACAGATCTATGCTGTATAGGCAGCGAGCTGGCAGAAACGTTACCCTGCCGGGCGAAATTTCATCTGCCGTTATGTTCTGAGTTCAAATTCTGCTGAGGTCGACTTTGCCTTTCATCCTTTCGGAGTCGATAAATTAAGTACCAGTTATGCACTGGAGGTCGATGTAATCGACTTAATCCCTTTGTCTGTCTTTGTTTGTCCCCTCTATGTTTACCCCCTTGTGGGCAATAACGAAATAAGAAACAGAACTGTACTGTATATATTTTTAAAATTATTTTTTATAATTTGTATATATACTTATTGTATTATATATGCAAAACAACGCCACGGAGGAATTGACATAGGCTTAAATAATAAACCACGATAGGTGAGCTACGATATGATGAGGGATTACTGTACGATATTCTCCAGCAAACAAGTCAATGTAGTGTAAAGTGTAAGCACTCAAACATCCTTATTATCTTTCCAAATTCTGATGTATTTCACTTGAAAATTTCGGTCCTTGATGTGCAAGTCAACCAAACTTTCTTTTTTACAGTAAATTCTTTGGTTGAAAATTTTGACTTATATGCCGGAAAATACAGTAAAATGAACCAAAAGTAGAAGAAAAAAAGCAGTGAAAGAAACAGAAATGATACATCCATATTGATTGCACTCACCGACTGGATTTGTGTTTGTAACCGATCGGTATGCATGTAGACTGAGCGCCTCTCTAACTCTGCATAGGACACCCAGATTCTTGAGGCTGGTTCCAGAATTAAAGGCCTGTGAACATAATAGTTAGTGTTATCATGGTGACTGCTAGAAGCATGGAAAATCTAAGTAGGAAGAGTCAATTAAAAAAAAGGTAAGAAACACAGAAACACTTACCTCACTGTTGCCAAATCAGGGGATGTTATCTTGGAGGAGTCCGATAAATCAATTGTATTCAGCTGAGTTCTAAATATTTCTTCCAACACCTTGAAATGAAGAGTTTAGATTCTAAGTTCATGATTAAATAGCATTGGAGTACGTTCTATGTTTGAGGAATGAAAACCTGTGCGTTGAGCAGCAGATGGACTAATATAGAATTAAACTATATACAGGATATATTTATTCATTATTGTACCCACTACACTCTCTGAGTGGTTGGCATTAGGAAGGGCATCCAGCTGTAGAAACTCTGCCAAATCAGATTGGAGTCTGGTGTTGCCATCCAGTTTCACCAGTCCTCAGTCAAATCGTCCAACCCATGCTAGCATGGAAAGTGGACGTTAAACGATGATGATGATGATGATGATGATGATGAAAGTAGCAAGCTGGTAGTATTGTTAGCATGCTGGGTAAAATGCTTAGTAGCATCTTGTCTGTCTTCATGTTCTGAGTTCAAATTCTACCATGGTCAGTTTTGCTTTACATCCTTTCGGCATTTATAAAATAAGTACCAGTCTCATCCTCTAGACCTGTCTTATCCATTTCTTTTACTAATGGACCCCTTTTCAGCCCTATTTTACTCTACTGGGCCCCTATAGTCATTTGTTGTTTAAATATTACTAGGAATTGTATTAAAAAAATTGTTAAAATATTTTGTGTATTGTAAAATATAACCAATTTACTGCTCATAGACTTTAACGAAAAAATCTTATATGGACCCCCAAAGGTCATAAGGACCCAGGTTTAGAACCACTGACAGATAATAAGAATGAAATTATTGTGTATAGTGCTAAGGTGCACTACAGCTCATCAAAGGTGCATGTACAGTACATAGAATTATGCACAAGGAAAGTGAACAGTGTATGAGTCATGATATACATGTGTGTGGAGGCGCAATGGCCCAGTGGTGAGGGCAGCGGACTCACGGTCATAGGATCGCGGTTTCAATTCCCAGACCGGCCGTTCTAAGTGTTTATTGAGCGAAAACACCTAAAGCTCCATGAGGCTCCGGCAGGGGATGGTGGCGACCCCTGCTGTACTCTTTCACCACAACTTTCTCTCACTCTTACTTCCTGTTTCTGTTGTGCCTGTAATTCAAAGAGTCAGCCTTGTCACACTGTGTCACGCTGAATATCCCCGAGAACTACGTTAAGGGTACACGTGTCTGTGGAGTGCTCAGCCACTTGCACGTAAATATCATGAGCAGGCTGTTCCGTTGATCGGATCAACTGGAACCCTTGACGTCATAAGTGACGGAGTGCCAACATACATGTGTGCATGCGTATGGAGGTGGGGGATATCAGGTGTAGTGTTGGCGAATTTCAGGAAGCATGGAGGTTTTAAAGGATGCAATGTCTCGGCAACTAACAACTGATGCAGGTAGTTTGTTCCGTGCTTCAGTAACTCTGAGTGTGAGAAAATGTTTCCGAAAGTCATGGGAGTTGTGGTGTTTTCTGACTTTGTACGCATGTCCACGTGTTAGACACATGAAGTTCAGAAAGTTGCTCAAAGTGGTTGTTGGTGCAATGGTTAATAATTTTGTGGGTGTTTACTAAGTCAGTTGCCAGATGTCAGAGTTTCAATATATCTATGGTCATCTTTGCCCAGGGAAGCAAAAATTCTAATATCAAAGAATACAAATAAATTAAAAAACATTTGGCTTCACTTACTGGTTTTTTGCAGACATAGAGTTCTTCCCAGACTCTCTTAGCAGCAGAGGCAACCAAAAACAGCCCTTCATGTAGACTTGTGCTTTTCGTCATGTGGTTCATTGGTGGAATCATGTCTTCATCTAGTAGCAGAGTGTCAACATGCCATGTGGTAACTCGTGGACGAGTTTCATTCAAGTTAATACCACTAAAGAAAGAGCAACAGAAGATATATTTATATACAAACAGACCAACAAATGGATGTAGATATTATATAGATATGTATATATATGTACAAGCACACACATTATGTAAGATATGTTATACTGTACTACAGAAAATAAGTATATAGAGATCCTTTTTATCAATTCTTTGTATGTATGTATGCATGTAAATAAAGAATGTCATTCATTCCATTTTTTATCATTTGTCTATTTATATAAACTCTATGGATAATGTGGAATTCCTGATATAAATCCAGTAGCAGGTGTATTTCCACTATGATAACATCAGGGTGCCAATAACTGTGGACAAGCTTTGCATAGCATACCATAAGGTTTTTACCCAAATTTTATTTAAGTATGTAATATATATATATATATAGTCTATATCCAGAAAAGAAAATGGAGATAAGGGAGTTAATAATTGTTTATCATTAACAAATTGGTCATCACAGCTGTAAGAAGTGAAGATGACCAATTTGTTCATAGTAAACAATTAGCTTTCTTATCTCCATTTTCGTTTCTTCTTTTAAATGGAGATAACTATTGTTTTAAGGGAATTTCATTCCCCCAAAATATTAGGTATTGAACCAGTATTTCCTTGGATGCAACCATCCCTTCACGAGGTTAACATAGCCTCTAATATATACATACATATCATCATCATCATCATCATCGTTTAACGTCCGCTTTCCATGCTAGCATGGGTTGGACGACTTGACTGAGGACTGGTGAAACCGGATGGCAACACCAGGCTCCAATCTAAATTTGGCAGAGTTTCTACAGCTGGATGCCCTTCCTAACGCCAACCACTCAGAGAATACATATAT
>NC_068985.1:9431952-9440832 GCF_001194135.2 Octopus bimaculoides
TATATATATATATATATATATATGTATGTATATATGATGTGCTCCTTTCAGTTTCAATCAATCAAATTCACTGACATGGCTTTGGTTGGCCCAGGGCTATAATAGAAAATACTTGCTCAACCTGCCATGAAATGGGACTGAACCTGAAACCAAGTGGTTGTGAAATGAATCTCTTAATCTTCTTAACCTTACAACCATGCCTAAAATCCCGTAACAGCTCATAATTTGGTTCTTATTAATTATGTAGAATAACCGAAAGAGATTTCTCCCTCCTGGATGAAATACCAGAGTTTCACAATTAACATTGTTCAATATGGTTCTGATTCCTGGTAATTAGGCAAAACATGGCCATGTAGGTAGTTTAAAATATTCTATCAAGAAACACAAAGGTGGATTTGAACACATGACCTATGTTTTAACAGTGCAGTGGCTTTACCAAATCAGCCAGTTCATGTTTATGACAGTGCACCCACTACACTCTTGGAGTGGCTGACATTAGGAAGGAAATCCAGCCATAGAAACGAAGCCAAAATCAGACTGGAGTCTAGTACATCTCTCCAGCTTATCAGTTCTATTCAAGCTGTCTCACCCATGCCAGCATGGAAAATGGACATTCACTGATGATGATGATAAATTAAATTTAAACAAAGAAACAAAATAATAAGGAACAGAATTTCGTTACCTTTGAACTGGATCATCAGTCAGTTGTAAAAGACAATAACTCAGACAGCCAAGAAATTCTTGGTCGACATTGCTGACACCAAACACCAGACTTCGATTATTGGTAAGTTTGTGGAGGGCATCTAACACACTAGTTTGAGCAGCTACGTTGTCGATGGTACGTGATAACTGGAAAAGTATCGTTCGGTTCAAGCATCGGTAGATGGAATCCAATGAAAGTCCTGATGCTGCAAAACGAGAAATATTATAGTTTGGTTAAAGTAAACATGGAGCAAATAAAGACATTTAAATGGTTTTGACAGAAAACGCAGAAAGGAAAATATCTGACAATTTTGAAATAAACTGACATTCTCTCGGCCATGACAATGAGGGTTCCAGTTCATCCGATCAATGGAACACTCTCCCTGTGAAATTAACATGTAACTGGTTGAGTACTCCACAGACAGTCATTTATTTTTTCACTTGTTTCAGTCATTTTGACAGCAGCCATGCTGGAGCACCGCCTTTAGTTAAGCAAATCGACCCCAGGACTTATTCTTTGTCAGCCTAGTACTTATTCTATCAGTCTCTTTTGCCGAACCGCTAAGTTATGGGGGATGTAAACACGCCAGCATTGGTTGTCAAATGACGTTGGGGGGGACAAACACAGACACACAAACATATACACACACAAACATACACACACACACACACATATATATATATATATACACACACACACACATATACGACGGGATTCTTCCAGTTTCCGTCTACCAAATCCACTCACAAGGCTTTGGTCATCCCAAGGCTATAGTAGAAAGCACTTGCCCAAGGTACCATGCAGTGGGACTGAACCTGGGACAATGTGGTTGGTAAGCAAGCTACTTTCCACACAGCCACTCCTGCACCTATGTGTACTCTTAATGTAGTTCTCAGGGAGATTCAGCTTGACAAAATATGACAAGGAAAACCCTTTGAAATACAGGTACAACTCATTTTTGCCAGTTGAGTGGACTGGAGTCACGTGAAATAAAGTATCTTGCTCAAAAGCACAATACACCACTGGGAATCGAACCCACATCCTTATGAACGTGAACCAAATGCCCAAACTACCAAGCCAGATGCCTTCACATTTTGATATACATACATGATTCACATTTTGATATACATATATGATTCACATGATTCACATTTTGACATACATATACTCACATACATAGAATACCCAAAAAACTAATTCATTTAGAAAACTACAAAAAATGAAAAACAAATCAAAAAATAAATGAAGAGCTTACTTCCAAAACCAGATCTATGCATCAGAATGACTTTTGAGTAATTGTCTGAAACAACAACTTGAATATATCTGATTTTGATTGGAAGACTAAGATTCGCTTCCTGTTTATATGGCATCTATCCCAGTTTGACTGAAAAACATTTCAGGTGCATGAAGCCAGCAGCTTGCAGCAGATTGAGTTTTAATGGTTATCGTGAAATCGACCAAATATGCATTTATACTGGTTTTGAAAGTAAACTCTACAAATAAGAACAGGTTGCTTACCCTTCCTCTTAGCTTGGGAAATCAATTTACTGACAAACTCAAAAACCTCTTTGGATTCTCGAGTGAAAACACCTACAAATACACAAACATCATAGTTTTAAACATTTTTTTATTCAAGTTATGATAAAACAAAAATTCTTCCAAAATGTTACACCAGAAAATTTACATTGTCTTCAAAATCACTAGCAAACAAAAGCATTTTTTAATTTGTTCACAAGTTTCAAGGTGACGACCTGGCCAAATCGTTAGCACGCCAGGTAATAGAGAAGCATTCAACTATGAGTTCATTGCATCTTGTGGCAGAAACAGCTGTAAGCTAATGAACTTCATGGAATAATCACTCATTCCTTTATCATTTTAATTTCTTATTACTGCTCTATACTCAAATGACACTTTGTTCTGAAAGATATGCATACCGAGTTCTAACACCACCTTATTAGTATCACTATGCCTAAGTGAAACAATAAAATAATAATCTTATTATTAAGATTGTACAAAGGCAATGAGCTGGCAGAATCATTAGCATGCTGGGCAAAATGCTTAGCGACATTTCGTCCATCTTTACATTCTCAGCTCAAATTCCACTGAGTTCAACTTTTCCTTTCATCCTTTTGAGGTTGATAAAATAAGTGCCTGTTGAGCACTACGGTTGGTGTAATCAACTCACCCACAAACTTGCTGTCTTTGTCCCAAAATTTGAAACCGTTATTGAGATTGTACACTATATAATTACAATTGTAATAATGACACATCTCAAGCATTTAGACATTCAATGAGATTATTTATTGCCAAGAGATTACTCCTTTACTCTTCTACCTGTTTCAGTAATTTGACTGTGGCCATGCTGGAGCACCGCCTTTAGTCGAGCAAATCGACCCTAGGACTTATTGTTTGTAAGCCTAGTACTTATTCTATCGGTTTCTTTTGCCGAACCGCTAAGTTACAGGGATGTAAACATACCAGCATCAGTTGTCAAGCGATGTTGGGGGGACAAACACAGACACACAAACATATACACACACACACATATATATATATACATACATATATACGACAGACTTCTTTCGGTTTCCGTCTACCAAATCCACTCACAAGGCTTTGGTCGGCCCGGGGCTATAGAAGAAGACACTTGCCCAAGGTGCCACGCAGTGGGACTGAACCCGGAACCATGTGGTTGGTAAGCAAGCTACTTACCACACAGCCACTCCTACGCCTTAAGTAGTTTTACGATTAAGTAGTTTTCTGGAATGGTCATGGCTGGAATAACTTTGATCGCAGATCAACTTGATCAGAGCTGACCTGGGCCTAAAAAAGAAAGATCTACAACGACAATGATGAGACCAGTGATACTTACCCTGCCACAATTTATCAACTACACGACTAGCAAAATAGAAGACATTGTTGGCCATATTAACATAGCTTCCTCCCAGTGCTATGGGTAAGGCAGCCTGCTCTCCAAGGAGTACGTCCGCAGCCAAAAGATGGTCCATCAGAGTCTTGATAATCTCAGTCTGATATTCTCGCTGCTGAGCCCTTAAGGCATGTTCAGGCATTGCCTGGAGGGGAAATGAAATTAAAAAAAGAAACATTAGGAAATGGTAATGTAAATGAAAGACTCAGATAGTCAACTTACGTCCATTTTACTCTCTGTAACAAGCTCTACTCATGAAACTTCAAGTGTGACTCAACCATATTTTCTGTCAGCTACTGGGAGAATGCATTTACAAGGGAGTTAACCCAGCTCTCTTCCCAGACTGGCACAACTGAAGACATGGCTGGTGACAGCAAAGGCAAACATGGAAGTACAATCAGGCCCCTATGTGAATAGACTTTAGCAGTGGAACTGGGGTGAGGGGTATCCATTACAGCCTCAACTGCAACCAACCATCTGACATGATCAGCATTTGCAAGTAGTGAACTTGCTGCTTGCAGCCAGCTAAACCCACCCCATGTGAGTTCCACCACAAGTACACGTAAATAGTAGCAAGAGATTGACAATAATTTCTCAAATTTTCCAAACCAGATCACATTGAGGTTCATGGTAGTTGTAACCGACCCTTTATTGTTTCCAAGCAAGGTAAGTATTTCTTCATGGGCAGATATGCTTTTGCAGAATATTGGAAAGGAATGTCGTTCATTTACAACAATCACACATTGTGAAGATAAGGTCTCATCCACCAACCCCCACACACATGTATACAGTGGGCTTCTTTCAGTTTCCACTAACCAGATTCACTCACAAGGCTTTGGTCAACCCAGGACTACAGTAAGAAACACTTGTCCAAGGTGCCACGCAGTGAGATTGTACCGAAAACCACATGATTGAGAAGCTAAGTTCTTAACCACATGACCACAACTGCCCCAACTTTCATATCTAGAAGCAGACATAAAAACATAATCATGATGAATGGCTTCTCACAAAACATTGCAATTCTCATCTCTGTCACAAGACATACAAACTTAGTCCAACTGAAAGGAACTTTACCAAAACAGTTAAACTTACTTCTAAAACAAGATCGACGACAGTGTTAGATCGATTTGTGTTGGGTTGAGAGAAACTGTCCACCACGATTGTTCGTAAAAAGTCGATCACAAATTTTCTTGCTGCATGACCAGTGAGGAAACCTGAAAGTATTTTGGGACATCAAGATATTAGAATTTGAGAGAAAGTGCAAGAAAAATCTAAATGTATTACTATTACAGTGTGAAATTTAAGACTGTTTGCAAAAAATAGGAGATTCCTGTATAATATTTGAGGTGTTCAAAGAAATGAAGAGAAGCAACAAAGGTAAAACACTGACTTTCCAGACACTGATGGCCCAGAATCTCTTATAGTCTGCACTACTTTATAAAGAGGAACTTCAAATTCCCAAGAACACCAGAGCAGTCAACTGGTATCTTGCAGAGATTAGTATCTTTCGCAGTAGAGGATTAATAAGCTTATATAAGCTTGTTTGTGGAAGATGTGAGAAAGAAGCTGGAGGGCTGGCGGAACCAGGGGGAATGCTATGTGACGAGGTGGAAACGGTGAGAGGATTTTGTTATTTGGGAAATAGGGTGGATGTAAGAGGTGAATGAGAAGCAGCTGGGTGAAGTTCAGGAAATGTGGAACGTTGTTATAAGGGAAAAGGTTCTCATAAAAGATGAAAGGAAGGATCCATAAGAGTTGTGTGAGAGCTGCAATGGTGTATGGGAGGGACATATGGTGTCTGGGGGAGAGAGAGAGAGATGGTAGTTTTGAGAAGGGCTGAGAGAGCAATGGTGAGAGAAATGAGTGGAGTGAAGCTGTTTGATAGGAGGTGGACTGAGGATTTGATGGGGATGCTGGGGTTGGAGGAATCGGTAGAATGGTTGGCAAGGGCGAATGGAGTGAGCTGGCATGGGCATGTGTTGAGGAGGGATGAAGGGCATGTGTTGAGAAGGGATGAAGGGCATGTGTTGAGGAGGGATGAAGGGCATGTGTTGAGGAGGGATGAAGGGCATGTGTTGAGGAGGGATGAAGGGCATGTTCTGAGGAGGGTGATTGCATTTGAGGTAAATGGAGCACGAAAGTGAGATAGATCAAGGAAAAGGTGGAGGGGACAGGTGGAGGAGGAGATTGGGAGGGTTGGTTTGAAAAGGGAAGATGCCCAAAACCGGGCAAGAGGGCGAGATGGTGGTTGCTATGGCACTGAGTTACATTTGGCCACCCCTATTAATGGGGACACAACCCAGATTTAAAACACTGGATGAAAAATAAAAAAATATCCTTTATAAAGTATCTGCATTTCATTTAATTACCTTTGTCTTTTTACTTATTTCAGTCATTAGACTGTGACCATGCTGGGGCACTGCCTCGAAGTGAATTTTAGTCAAATAAATCAACCCCAGCATTTATTACACTTTAAGACTGGTACGTATTCTATCAGTTTCTTTTGTTGAACTACTAAGTTGCAGGGATGTAAAGACAAATAATACCAGTTGTTAAGGAGTGGTGAGGGACAAACAGACACACACACACACACACAGACAAGAGGCTTTCTTTCAGTTTGTCGTCTCCCAAATCAATTTGGAGATATGCTGTGATTCAGAAGACCCGGCAACTAGAGAGGAAGAGACAGACAGACAGACATACAGACAGACAGATAGACACAGAGACTGAGAGAGCAACTGAGCGGGAGAAAGAGAGAAAGAGAAAGAGAGATAGACAGACAGACAGACATAGAGGCTGAGAGAAAGAGAGACAGACAGACAGACAGACAGACTGAGAGGGAGAAAGAGAGAGAAAAAGAGACAGACAGACAGAAAAAGAGACAAACAGACAGAAAAAGAGAGAGATTGAATGATTTTATGAGTGAAGGAAAAAGTGAAAGAGGGTATATGTGATTGGATGAAAGATCTGGGTAGTCGGGTGACTGAGTGAGTGAATGGGTGTGGAGTTGACACTGTCTTGCAGAAGAATAGTTGCTGCTCTGAAATTTGGTAAATTAAGAGATGCCAGACTTGGTCTGTCCATCAACTACTTACTGTTATAATGCTTCTCTGGAGTCTTCACATAGACAATGCTGGAATCACATTCAGGAAATGGCTAGGGAGAAAATAAAAAAAAAACAGAACAAATATGAAATATATATATATATACATATATATATCATCATCATCGTCGTTTAACATCTGCTTTCCATGCTGGCATGGGTTGGACGGTTTGACTGAGGACTGGTGAACCAGATGGCTGCACCAGGCACCAATCTGATCTGGCAAAGTTTCTACAGCTGCATGCCCTTCCTAATGCCAAAGATGCCCTTCCTAATGCCAAAGATGCCTTTCCTAACATCAATATTATTAGGAATTGTATACAAAAAATGTTAAAATACCTTGTGTATTGTACGGATGATACCAGTTTATTGGAGATAAATTTTAACAACAAAATCTGATATGGATTCCCAAGGATTATATGGATCTGCAAGGGTTATATGGACCCCAGTTAAGAACCACTGGTCAAGATAAACATTGGCGACATAAAAACAGGAGACTTCCTTGCAATGAGCAACTGCCAGTCTTCCTAAAAAAATCTTGCCTAAGCCAATATATATATATATATATATATATATATATATATATATATATATAGCTTCAGATAAGTGTTGGTGGTGGTGGTAGTCATGATGATGATGAATACCATGTTTTCCGGCATACAAGCTCACATAGTATATATATGTAAACATAAGGTGTAAACATCCAGACATCATCACTCTTTCCAAACCTGCAAAAATGTTGACCTACTCTTCTATATTTTTGAGATGAATTAAGTATGTTATTTACAATGGACGGATAGGTGTCCTCATCTTTGCTGTTACTGCAACGTTTTGGTTGATGTGCTCCTTAGCCTTCATCTGGTGGAATTTTGAACCCACCCCTTTATTTGACCAATGGGGTACTCTTTTCTCATTCCTAAGGTATTTTTTGCTGATGCTATTATTATTATCATTTATTCAAGTCACTGCTTGGGATTGAACCCAGAATCTTGAGGTTAGTAGCCGGCACTCTTAATCACTACACTATATGCCCATGGGCAATTATTGAGTGAATTTTAGGGCTTATGAACCTAATATTTTTCTATCCTTCTGTAATACCAGTTCCCATATGCTACTCGGTTTGCTTAGGAGGTTATTGTGTCCTAGCACATGTGCTGCTTCTTTTAGTTTTCGTATTTTCCAGTGGTGTTCTCTCTCTATTATTTTAAATTCATTCCACAGGGAGAGGTGGTCTCTGTTTTTCCATACATGATCAGCTATACCCGATTTTTCAACATCTCCTCCTGTCACAATATTACCTCTTTAGTCAGATAAAGGGTTGGGTTCAAAATTCCACCAGAACACCTGATGAAGGCAGGAGAGTACATCAGATGAAACGTTGTGATAACAACAAACAAGGTGAGGACACCTGTCTGTCCAATGTAAATGAAGTCAACCTACCTTTTTTCACCTGAAAAATTTGACTTGTATACAGGAAAATATGGTAATGAATAAAAGAAATCCGAATGGTGGCACTTAGAATTACCTCTGGTCATAGTTCTGTTCAATGACTTCATCTTTGCTAATATTTATACTTTTATATTCTCTCCAACGGAAATCAAATCAAAAACTAAAGCACAGGTAAGAAATCATCTGAAGAAACTCACCTTGAATTCATCAACAGGTGTTGTTACATCACTGTCACTGTCAGGTAATTTGTGTGGGAAAAGGGTCGCTGCAAGTGCGGAAATAAAATCAGCAGAGCTGCACATTTGGGCAAAATCAGTTTGATTGTGATAGAGAAAGAGCAGGAATTGCATGAGGGTTACAGGGTAATCATTGAGCCAGGCACCAGTCTCCTCCATCTGGAAGTACAAGAGAAAGGGGTTCCAATGTGTATTTGTTGTTGTTGTTGGTAATACTGTGGTGATAATTTGCATCCTTTGAGCTGGTAGAGGGAGATGACCAACAGAAGAGTGTTGGCTACAGTAAACATGTGAGAGAGAGAGGGGAAAGAGAGTAGGGAGAGGGAGAGTAGGGAGAGGGAGAGTAGGGGGAGAGAGAGAGAGAGAGTAGGGAGAGAGAGAGAGTAGGGAGAGAGAGTAGGGAGAGAGAGAGTAGGGAGAGAGAGAGTAGGGAGAGAGAGAGAGTAGGGAGAGAGAGAGG
>NC_068985.1:9440870-9451915 GCF_001194135.2 Octopus bimaculoides
AGAGAGAGAGAGTAGGGAGAGAGAGTAGGGAGAGAGAGAGTAGGGAGAGAGAGAGTAGGGAGAGAGAGAGAGTAGGGAGAGAGAGAGGGAGGGGGAGAGAATGAGAAAAAAGAAAAGAGTAAGAGAGAAAAGAGTAAGAGAAAAAGAGAAAGGGAGGGAAAGGATGAGAGAGAGAAAGCGTGAGAGAGTGTGAGTGAGAGAGAGAGAAAAAAAGAGAGAGAGATTTAATATCCCCATTATTCTAATCTCTTTTCCGATGCAGGTGTGGGTTGGATAGATGTCAGCACAGTACCTCACAATTGTCCATGGTCTTGCACCATCTTTTCTTCCCAAGCTGAACATTTTAAAAACTCTAACCAGTACATGAAATACCCAATGAAATCCACTACAACTCTCAACCTTATTTACAATCCCACCGCATAAATAAAACCCTTTAAGGGGTCAATCATTTACTTCCACTTTTTGTCAATTTCCACTGGACTAGGATTTGCTGACCAGAACAATGTTTTGGCCTAAGTGTTCCCTGGGTCAGTAAATGCTAAGTGGAGTTTTGAAAATTGAATAATAATGTTTGTGTTTGTTTTATGTTTTATATAGAACAAAAAGCAATATTCTGTTTTCATTGGATATCAAATTATCCAATCAGGATAGAGTTCAGATTCATTATATATAAGACACATGTAACAGTAAGCTAATGAAATCAGATAAATTGAGTGAAAGATGAAGAATATGATGAGAAATTAGAAAGGAAAAAGATAAAGGAATTGAAACAGAAGAATGTTTACCTCATTTAACATGGATCGAATCATGGACAATATTACCAATGATGCTTCGAGGCATACTTCAATCTTACTCTCTTTGGTTGCCATAGAGACTGGTTTGCTGGCAGGAACACCAAAGATCACTGTCCAAACAGCGTCAAGATTGAGCTAAAAGAGACAAAGAAATAAACTTCAATGAACAATGTGACATCTGCTAATTAAAGTGTTTCTCTGATGCTCTGTGACATCAAGTGAAAAACACCAATTGACTTGGTAAACACCCACAAGATTAACCTTCATCTTTCCAACAACCAATCTCGGGCATCTTTTTAAATTCCGTACCTCTAATGCTTGTGGATATGCTTACAAAGTCAAGAAACAACACAGCACCCATGACTTTCAGAAACATTTTTTTTCATGCTCAGAATTGCTGAAGCATGGAATAAACTACCCACATCCAGCTCTGTGCATGACTTTTAGAGGCCCCCTGCAGTATGCTGTTTTGAGGACCCATCCCTTCAATCAAAATTCATAATCTACACACTTTTTATTTTATTCTATCTGAAGTTCAATATTTCACGTTATCCTAAAGAACATCTTTAAAGTTACAACAAGTTAAATTTATTTAGGTCTATTACAAATTTCAATAAGTAAAACTTCCAGATATGAATAAAAGAGCATTTTTATAATCCAGGCAACTTTCAAAGACACATGGCACACTTTTCACTTTGCAAAATCATCGATCAGTTCAGAATAATCAAGCTGAGTGCTAAGTTCGTGTTCAATAGATATCATAGACAATCTACAAAGTCTGGGACATGTTCGTGGTACAATGTAATATTTTTACAAGAACTTTTGCAGGTACAATGTATTACCATTTTATTTCTTGAAAATTTCAGTTAACATAATTTAATTTTTGTTCAACATCTTAACCAAAGTAAATAGATGACTCATCTATGTACTTTGATTTCATCATGAGGCCCCTCAACCACAGAGGTCCCCTGCGATTGCCAGGGTTGCAGGGGCTTAGCAACGGCCCTGCCTGCATCAGCTGTTAGCTGTTGGGACACTACAACCTTCAAAACTTCCATGCTTCTTGAAATTCATGAACGATACACCTGATATCCCAACCCCACCCTTTCTTTTTTAACGACTCATTCACTTCTTGTGCTTTATCCGATGAACTATTCTCATGCAGTTTTGGCAACTTTTTTCTCATATGTTGTACTGCACCAGAGCACTGTTTACAATAAGTTCACTATTATTTATTTTTAAATTATTTTTTTTTATCATCAAAGTCCATATCTAGAGATACCAAGAAAACAAGAGATACCAAATTAAAAATTAATCTTAACCCTTTAGCATTTAATCCAGCCAAATCTGGCCCAAATATTCTAACTACTGTATGTTCAAGCCAACCAGATCTGGCTTATCACACCTACCCAACAATGTCATTCTAAAAATGAATTATCACATCGTTGAAATCTTTAAGCTACAAGATTAAAGTATGATTAATTTGAAACAATATGAATAAATAAGAATTATGTTTGACAGAGTAATTTGAATTCTAAAGGGTTAAGACATGGCCAAATGAATAATGTTCCACAAACTGAATAAGCATTTACTTCCTGAAGATACGGCACCAGAGAAGCAAAGAGGAAAATATTAAATCAATAACAAGATGCCTAATTAAATAGTTTCATTAACGATGTAAAAGACTCATCTTCATATATTTCAAAGCAAACAACAAAGAGACTGAAAGATGGTTGAAAAACAAATCAAACTGACCTGTATGTCAGGAGGGAATTCGTTGACTCGCTGACCAAGCAACAGAGCCATCAGAAGGAAGTAAACCTCACACACGTTGTTGTGGTAGGGCAGGATCCACTGTAGCGCCAAGAAACCAGGAACATGGCAGACATCTGTGTTTATTTCTCGTTTTTGATTCTTGTTTCCACTAACATTCAGTCCTAAAATAAGAAAAGAAAATATCGATAAATATACTTTTTAATTATTCATATATAAATAGGCACAGGAGTGGCTGTTTGGTAAGTAGCTTGCTTACCAACCACATGGTTCCGGATTCAGTCCCACTGCGTGGCACCTTGGGCAAGTGTCTTCTACTATAGCCTCAGGCCGACCAATGCCTTGTGAGTGGATTTGGTAGACGGAAACTGAAAGAAGCCTATTATATATATATATTTATGTGTGCGTTTGTGTATATGTGTGTGTGTGTGTGTTTGTCCCCTAACATCGCTTGATAACCGATGCTGGTGTGTTTACGTCCCCGTAACTTAGCAGTTCGGCAAAAGAGAACCGATAGAATAAGTACTAGGCTTACAAAGAATAAGTCCTGGGGTCGATTTGCTCGACTAAAGGCGGTGCTCCAGCATGGCCACAGTCACATGACTGAAACAAGTAAAAAAATATATATAATTGTGTGTGTGTGTGTGTGTGTGTGTGTGTGTGTGTGTGTGTGTGTGTGAATGTGTGTTTGTGTGTGTGTGTGTGCATGTGTATATACACACACACACACACATATATATATATAAAAACCAAAATGGAAATTGCAGTTGTGGCCAATGCCAGCGCCGCGTGACTGGCACCTGTGCTGGTGGCACATAATAAGCACCATTCAAGCATGGGTTGATACCAGTGCCACTCGACTGGCTCCCCATGCCAGTGGCACATAAAAAGCACCATCCAAATGTGGTCGATGCCAGTGCCCCAAACTGGCTCCCTGTGTCAGTGGCGAGTGGCATGGAAAAGACACCATCCAAACTCCTATCTCAAATAACTCTCTGGCCAAACCCATACAAGCATGGAAAAAAAACCCCAGATGTCAGACGAACAAATGAAGAGAAAAACCATCATTGATACCACTTACCCAGCATTATACTCATTTGACTCTTAAGTACAGTTTCGGTTTCATCAAGCCAGCCTCCACCATGGCCTCCCTCACGGAATCTCTGCATCAAGACACCATTTCGTAGCATCAGGATTAGGATGCGAAGTGCCAGTATCACAGTACTGCGGTGTAGATGGCTTTGCATAAACAATAGGATCCAGTCAAAGCCAAGAACCCTGTCAATTTCCTCTGCCATACTGTAAAAGACAAACAGAGAACAAGTTATTACAGAACTGGAGAAGAAATAAGTGCAGTGGAAAGTGTAATAATAATAATAATAATGATAATAATAATAAATGGTTAAAGACATTCATGGTATAATGATACAGCAGACAGGGGAAGGAGGAGGGAAAGAGAAATGATGAGTGGATATGTAAGTTACACGAATATGCATATCCATATAACTAATGAGCACATAACTGAGTCACTTACACATATCTGAGTCAGTTAAGCACAACTGAGTTGCATACACACAATTGAGTCACATACACATAACTGAGTCACTTAAAAATAACCGAGTCACATATGCATAATTGAGTGAAATACACATAATCAAGTCATATACACATAACCAGGTCACATACATGAGTCACTTGAACATAAATGAGTCACTTCAACATAAATGAGTCACTTCAACATAAATGAGCCACTTAAGCATTACTGAGTCACTTAAGCATTACTGAGTCACTTAAGCATAAATGAGTCACTTAAGCATGAGTCACTTCAACATAACTGAGTCACTTTAGCATAACTGAGACACTTAAGCATAACTGAGTCACTTAAGCATAACTGAGTCACTTAAGCATTACTGAGTCACTTAAGCACAATTGAGTCCATTAAGCACAACTGAGTCCCTTAAGCACATCTGAGTCCCTTAAGCATAACTGAGTCACTTAAGCACAACTGAGTCCCTTAAGCATAACTGAGTCACTTAAGCATAACTGAGTCACTTAAGCATAACTGAGTCACTTAAGCATAAAACTGTGTTACTTACACATAGTTATATCCTTGACTTCCTTGGCTGAGTAACTTGAGCAGGAGTTCAAGGCAATTATTTCGGAGCCGGATGTTGTGATATGAAGGACTATCACAGAATTCAATACCATCTGGAAACAAAATAGATTAATTTACTAAATAACGACTTCAATTACTAATGCAACCATTTTCATTAAAAAACACATCAACTACATGTGAAGCACAAATATATGTACCTGTTGCATATGAAACAAAGGAGAAATCCAAGTCTAAATATGGAACACAAATGTCAGTAATAATATATCGTGGCCACTCTCCAGACTATATGCTACGATACTTTTGAATATGTTATGCACTGGAGGAAAGAACTGTGAAACGAAAGATGAATAATATATGATATAAAAGACTAATATAGGTAACATACCTGGTCGCTCCTCAGGACTTTCCACATCACAGGAGGCAGAATTGACACCATTCACTTTTATCCCCTTTTCACTTGCAGAAAAATGTGGAATGGTAGAAACAAGAAATTGTCCAAGCCTACAAAAACAAAAGTTTTGAGAATCATTATTAATTCTGAATCCATAAGCATCACTGCTTATGATAAAAATAAATGCGCCCTTTTAAAGCCTAGCCAGGCTCATGGGCCCGGTTTCCCAGTTTCAATGGCGTATGCATTCCCCAGCTGGACGGGACACCTGTCCATCGCAACGTTACTCATTTTTGCCAGCTTAGTCGACTGGAGCAACGTGAAATGAAGTGTTTTGCTCAAGAACACAACGCGTCGCCTGGTCCAGGAATTGAAACCACAATCTTACGATCATGATGCTGACACCCTAACCACTAAGCCATGTGCCTCCACCATCACTGCTTATACACAACAGCTTCTTAGTCTGGTTAAAAGACATCACTGCTTAGCATTGTCACCTTTTATTCTATTTACAGTGAAGCGCTTAATAGAGAAACTACAGAGCCCCTACCTTCTGGTCTCTGTAGCTGAAGAGGAGATAACCATTCTGGAATGCAGGCATCCAACAGTCTGGTTAGGGAGCACTGTGAGCTGACTCAGTGTATTTACACATATTTGTCTACAGTGAGAAATTTTCTCCATGACAAAACACAGTGAATGGCTGTCTTATGGGTTCGAATATACCACAAGCGTGTTTGAAAGGGTAACAGGTTTGTTGTGACACACATCACTGCTTATCACTGTCACCCCGCATGTGTGTATGTGTGTGTGAAAACATACATACATACATGCATGCACAGGCACATATATTTATAGAGAAAGATTAATTGACCAAATAATAAATATATGACCACCACTTCATGACTAATACCGACTTGCCAGAATATATTTACAGATGACAGAATGTATAAATAATAATAATAATAATAATAATAATGATAATAATAATAATAATAATAATAATAATAATAATAATAATAATCTGCCACCCACATAAATTCTACCAGGAATAAGAACAAACCTAAGTTAAATCATCAATAATAATAATAATAAAAATAATAGTGACCATAATATTTTGGCAAAAGTATTTGATAAGCTCAGAAAATATAAAGATCTGCTCATCGAAATGTGGCATCTCAGGATGGTTACAAAACCAGTGATTGTAGAAGCACTTGGAATGATCAAAAGAGGAAGTGAAAATTATTTAAGAATGATCCCTGGATTGCCATCCATGCAGGAAGTGCAAAAGATTGTCTCAACTGGTATGTCACATGTATTGAGATGAGCGTTGTCAATGTGAATTTTCTTTCCTTTTTTCCCCCCTTTATTTTATTTATTTACTTTTCTCTCTGTTTTCCCCCTTTTTCTCTGTCACATGACTCTGTAAATGAACAATCTGGTCTGCTTGTTTTAATGGCCTACCAATGTATACAGTAAGTTTCTTTGCCCTAGGTGTCAGGGAGACACTCAGCAAGAAATGGAAACAGAATTGAAAGAAGATGCCAATGAAAATGATAATAATAATAATAATAATAATAATGATAATACTGACCTGAGAAGGGAGTTTGAATCTGATGCTCCTTGTAATAGCACAGAAATAACACTTGCAATTGTTTGGGTGGTTTGTTGCGACAGCTTGTGGTCCTTGAGGATGTGAAGAAGACGGGGCACTAACCCCACTTCTCTCATCAAATATAAGTTACTTTTAAAGTCACTGAGGAGAGAAACAATAGTGAAATCACATATAGAAAAATTTAATAAGTAAATACACTAAAAAGACCTATAATAAAAATCAAAAAAGTACAAAGTACTAAATATTAAAACAGTAAAATATATATATATATATATATATATATATATATATATATACACATGAAAAGAGTCCCCTAGGAGAGTAGACTCAATATTTCCCATCAGAATAAAAAAAAAACACAAATATCAGCACTTGGTTAATGAGGCCCTTCTCAAGAGATGGCATGCAGCCTTGTTACCCATTGAAGTTGGCTGATGTTACACATTTCCAAATAGATCAGTGAGCTATTTCTTGCACAAGACAGATTTGGAACCCAGAAAACTGAAGAAAGCCATCAAGGAATTAGGCACAGCAGCTGATTCCAACTCAAAGAGGCTAAGGTTGATAAGAGATCACAAGTGGAACCCTTCCATAAGTGAAGACTAGCTCAGCCTTCGCTGCCCTACTAAGGAAAAGCATACAGGCCAATGGATGAAACATTTGTGACCTCGAGATACCTGCTGATGATATGGAGGGGTTTCCAGGATTGTAATAGATTTAGAAGAGCTTGCAAAACAACTGAGCAGCTCCTGCAGTTGCCACATGGGGCAAAGCATCTCTCATGTTAATGTTACCTATATATATATCCTCCTCCTCCTCATCATCATCATCATAATTTAACATCTCTTTGTCCATGCTGGCATGGGTTGGACGGTCTGGTCTGGGGTGGAGAGCTGCACCAGACTCCAATCTGATTTGGCCGGATGCCCTTCCAATACATCAACCACCCCGAAAGTGTAATGGGTGCTTTTACATGCCATCAGCACAGATGCCATTTGCCTGACACCAGTATGTATATATATTCCTCAAATGATCCAAGGAATTGGACAAAGGCCAAAAACATCTGGTTTGAGGCAAAAGAGAAGTAGCAGGGACTTTTGCAAAATATAATACTTAAACAATTTTTTTTAATTATTCATTAAGAAATGAGAGAAAAAATATGAGAAATATTTATGTTCTATACCTTGATTCAGTGAGTAATTCATAGAAATGTTCATAGAGAGATTTCTGTAAGTCTCCAGGTGCTTCATGCCAAACCTGTAAATAAAAATTATCAAATATGCAGAAAGAGTGAGAGAACGTTGTGTTGAAATAGTGCAGCAAGGTTTGCCAGCACCCCTCGCCGGAGTTACGTGGAGCTTTGGGTGTTTTCGCTCAATAAACACTCACAACACCCGGTCGGGGAATTGAAACCACGATCCTACGACCATGAGTCTGCTGCCCTAACCACTAGTCCACTGCGCCTCCACCATAGAATATACACAACATACAACTAGAATCCTCACAACCATCATATATTCTTGCTGTGATGACCTTTGATGATCCTGTATGGTAATCAGATATGTATAGATTACCAAATATAAATTCACATGTAATTCTCCATAGCAAGACAGGTTTTTACAGAATACTTAAAATGAATTTTATTCATTGTCTGACTTCTCCTTAAGCGCACAAATATGCATCTTCAAACACTCGTACTGACCAAGCAGATTTTACAATACTCACCTCGAGATCACAGAGAAGGTCCTCAAATGCTGATCTGTTTGGAATCACAGAACTTTCTCGCCCACTATCCACAGTTCCCACCAATGAGAAGGTCAGATGTAAGATGTGACTGTTCAACAAATGACGTTTCTTTTTGTACAACATTGACAAAGTCTAGAAAGAGAGAGAAAAGAAAAAATACATTAAGACAGACAAGAATTTTGGTTGACACACAGCATAGTCCAATGTTTAGTCATCTCAGATGAGTTATTAGAAGAATATGCTTTTATTTCATTGAAGAAGGATTCTGCTTAAAGTTTCAATGTTTCCATTTCTTTATAGCAAATGAACTTACACAAATTTCTAAAGTTTGTTCATGTTTTTTCTCAACACAGACTCCTAATAGCTTCCTGAATCTTTAGCTTTTTATTTATTAAGTAAAGTAGAATAAATTTATAAAAGAATAAACTCAACTTTTTGTTTTTTTGTGTAAACTACATTACGAGGGGTGCATGAAAAGTCTTGAGCCTCTAAAAAACAAAACATGGTACAAGACTTCAAGGCTCCAAAGCCCTGAAAGCTCAGAACTTTTCATTAACCCCTCATATTTACAATTTAAAATGGAGATGGAGAAGCAACCGGAAATATGGAAATAAATCTTTATTATTGAATTTATTAAAGAAATAACACTACAAGAGTGAATAATATTTTATCAAGTATTAGCATCGTGCTTTGAATTCTAAACATGTGAATTAAAATTGTTTTTCATTACACCAGAGGCAATAAATTACAAAATTTAATACAAGACAATTTATGGGAAAGATTTGACCATTCGACTTAGAAAACAATTGTAAACAATAATTGATAATATTTTCTACGATAGGCACAAGGTTTGAAATTTGAGAGAAGGGGATAATTGATTACAGCGACCCCAGTACACAGCTGGTATATATTTCGTCTACCACTATAGGATGAAAGGCAAAGCCGACTTTGGTGGAACGCAAATTCAGAATGTAAAGACAGGTGAAATGCCACTAAGCATTTTCTTTGATGTGCTAACGATTGTGGCAGCTCACCACCTTAATAATAATAATAATAATAATAATAATAATAATAATGATGATGATGATGATTTCAAATTTTTGGCACAAGGGCAGCTTGAGGGAGGGGATTAAGTCAATTACACTGACCCCAGTGCGGAACTGATACTTATCTAATTGACCCCAAAAGGATGAAAAGTAAAGTCAACCCCAGCGGAATTTGAACTCAGAACATAGTGACAGACAAAATACCGCTAAGCATTTCGCCCAGCATGCTAACAATTCTGCCAGCTCACCTCCTTAATAATAATAATAATAATCCTTTCTACTACAGGCGCAAAGCCTGAAATTTTGGGGGAAGGGTTAGGTCGATTAAGTTGTCCTCAGTATTCCACTGGTACTTAATTTATCGACTCTGAAAGGATGAAAGGCGAAGTCAACCTCGGCAGAATCTGAACTCAGAACATAAGGATGGACAAAATACCACTAAGCATTTTGCTCAGTGCTCTAACAATTCTGCCAGCTCATCACTTTAACAACAGCAATAATAATAATCCTTTCTACTATAGGCACAAAGCCTGACATTTGGCGAGGGGAATACTCAATTAGGTCGACCCCAGTGTTCAACTGGTACTTAACTTATTGACCTCCAAAAGTATGAAAGGCAAAGTCAACCTCAGTGGAATTTGAACTCAGCGATGGGTGAAATACCACTAAGCATTTCATCCAGCACGCTAACGATTGTGCCAGCTTCCTGCCTCCATAATAATAATCATAATAATAATTATCATAATTTTAATCTTTTCTTATTTTTTTATTGCTCACAAGAGGCTACACACAGAGGGGACAAACAAGGACAGACAAATGGATGGAGTCGATTATATTGACCCCAGTGTGTAACTGGTACTTGACCCTGAAAGGATGAAAGGCAAAGTCGACCTCGGTGGAATTTGAACTCAGAACGTAGCGGCAGACGAAATACCGCTAAGCATTTCGTCCGGTATGCTAACGTTTCTGCCAGCTCGCAGCCTCATAATTTTAATCTTTTCTACTAAAGGCACAAGGCCTGAAATTTTTTCAAGAAAGGAGGCTAGCCATTTATGTTGCCCCCACCCGACTTCAAAGGGAAATAAATCTGCAATAACAAAAATGAATAAAGGAAAAGAATAAAAATATGAAAGAAGATACAAGTAAGAGATGTGGATGAGAAAATGGGAGAAAATGAAATGCTGTTTTACCTGATAACCGCGTATTCTGTCCATATCCCACATAGAGGATTTGTTACTGCGCACAACGCAGACTAATGCTTTTACGGCTGCATACAGACCCTCAACATCGGTGGCCATTGCGATAAGACCGAGTAAAGCCCCAGTACCTCCAACATTTTCCAGCATCTTGGCAACTGGTCTTGGACAAAATGTCCGAACACCTTCAGAGAGAACGAGAATAATAGAAGCAACATGAGAATCAAACATCTTGTGTGCAGGATGGTGTGATGTGGTATGGTGTGGTGGTGTGGTGTAGGGGAGGAGAGAGTGAGGGAAGCAAGGGTGGGGGTCTAAGGGGTGGGGTGCGGTGGGATGGGATGTATAGGGATGGTGGGGTTGGACTGTGT
>NC_068985.1:9451925-9464241 GCF_001194135.2 Octopus bimaculoides
AAGAGAGGAGGAGGGTTAGATGAAGAGGGAAGGAGAGTTGAGCCCATGTGGTACAAAGGAGTGAAGAGAGAAGATTAATCCCTGCTCAAGGTAATAAATTGGATCTGCTGTAGGCAATATGTATTTTTTTTTTTTGTGGGGTCTGTGGGTGGCAAACAGAAGGGCTGCCCCGTGCATCACACACTAGCTACACTAGTGACACACACACACACACACACATCTAAAAACACACGTAAATATTCATACGTAACAGTTGCAGAATCTGCAGCCAATTGAAGGGCTTTTGACTTACCCAGGTATCCCATTAGTATCGCTCCTAAACTACGAGCTGGTCCTCCGAGATGACAGGCTGAATTGTGAAGAATACGGATAGGAGTTGCATTTTCATGTGAGCCCATAGCCAGCTAGAAAAACAACAACAAACACATTGGATGAAATTAAAATTAAAAAAGATAATTATTTAAAAGAAATATCAATTATGACACCAAACACAAGACTAACTGAATTAACCCTACTAAAATTGATTTCAAATTTTGGCACAACACCAGCAATTCCGAGTAAGAGGTTAAGTTGATTCTGTCGACACTAGTACTACTTGTTTTATAAATTCTGAAAGGATGAAATGCAAAGTCAACCTCGACGGAATTTGGAAACAGAATGTGAAGATAGGTGAAATGCCCGGCGTGCTAACGATTCTGCCAGGTTGCTGTGTGTTTTTAACTCTTCTGATATTAACATGTTTGAGTAGTCAAATTTACATTGAACTCATAATCAATCATCATCATCGTTTAACATCCGCCTTCCATGCTAGCATGGGTTGGACGATTTAACCGAGGACTGGCAAACCAGATGGCTACACCAGACTCCAATCTGATCTGGCAGAGTTTCTACAACTGGATGCCCTTCCTAACGCCAACCACTCCAAGAGTGTAGTGGGTTCTTTTATGTGCCACCTGCACAGGAGCCAGTCCAGCAGCACTGGCAACGACCTCACTCGAATGTTTTTACACGTGCCATCGGCACAAATTCTAGTAAGGCGACGCTAATAATGATCATGCTCAAATGGTGCTATGTACGTGCCACTGGCACAGAAGCCACATAATATCAAAACTTGAATGATATTGTAAGACGAGCAATATAATATATAGTATTAATATATATAATTATAGTATAGCACATATGAATAACGTATAACAATATATATGACAGGTCATGTAGGTCACAAGAGTTATTCACCTGAAAAGAAATGAATTCTTATCACAATTTCTATGCATTCACACAAATTTACAAAACCAACCTAATTTATATTTAAATACAAATAAAATTTTAATGAACAAAAAAGCCAGTTTTGCTCCCTTTAAAATAAAAACTAAATTTAAAAAGTATGAAAAAAATGTTCAAAAACATATTCACTGAAATGGTTTGAAAGAGCTTTACCTGTTTGGCAATAGACTTGCTGTCGACTTTGTTGTAAATTTTCCTGATTTTTGTTATCGTCATTTGAGATAAAGCATGTGCATGTACACCAAACATGACTTTCTCTTCTGCAACCAAAGAGGGCAGTACTTCGCCTCCTATTCAAAGACAAGACAATTGGGGGGTTTCAGAGACAAATAATGAAAGGAAAAGAAATATAAATTAGAAATTCCTATAGTTCTATAAATTAGCTTTAACGAAGCAGACTTCAGATGAAATCTTCTCCAGTAGTGACCATATATTATGATTCAGACACATGAGTTAATGGCTACATTAGCCAAGATCTCCTTTTTAAACTCTTTTACTGCAGAAATATTAGATATATCCATTCAATGTTTAATTACCCTGGACTGCAGAAAGCAGTTATGTATACCAATCTATATTTTGATGAGGAATGTCATTTTAAAAACTATTTTTAATTGAGATATGTCGAGCTTATTGAAGCAATATGACTTGCAGAAAATAACAATTCTGTATTTTTGTAGATATTTAAAATTACTGGAATAACCATGGATTTTAATTTTGTGGAGAACAGGTTAAATAATTAAAAATATGGAGAAACTTAACCCTTTTGATACCAACCTAGCTGAAACCAGTTCTGGCTCTGTCGTACAAATGTCTTGTTTTGAATTAAAATCTTCCACGAAACCTTAGTCACAATTTATGTTCCTAACACTAGCTGAATGATAACTAAGTTATTTTACTAAATTTTTTGGTATATTTAAAATTAATTGAAAGAAACACAGAGCAGCTCAAAATAAATACAGTAAGGAATGGGTTAAAGAAATAGTTGCAGAGAAAAAGAAAAGAAAGGAAGTAGAAACACAGCAAAAACAAAATAAATAAAGAGAAAAATATGAAATTATAAAAAAAAATAATGCAGGTGGAATACAAATAATTCTTTTACCATAGATGCTTCTTGTGGGGCATGCTGGAATGGCAGTAATATAACAGGAGCAGCTTGTAATATGTAGCTATGAGTTTTTCCTCTTTGGACCTTGTAAAAATTAACCCTTTCACTGTGGAAACCAGATTTATCCACACAAAATTTCATTACCCTTAACTGTGAAAAACCCCTTTATTTGCCAGTCTTTCTTTTGTTGAGACCTTGATCAAGGGACACAACTTTGCAGTCTCTGGATTGTTCCAAAGCTGACCAAAAGAGGTCAGCACTGACGAGAACATCGACTAGAAACTCAACTGTTGCAACAGAAATCATCGCATTCAAACTAGCACGGAAAAACTGATGGGTGACATAATGTAAAAGAAGAAAAGTAAAGGAAAGAAAGAATAAGAAGACACAAACAGAAGAATAATCAGAAAACAGCAGGAGTATGAAAATTAAAATTATATTTCTTGACCGAATGTGCTGAACAAATCAATTGTTAGTTCCCTTCCAAACACACAAGATTATTAGCAACTATACGTGTATGCCAGCCAAGTGTCAAATGCTACTGAATTATCTATCAAACAATTTATTGAAATAGGAGTTTTATCTTTACTAATGTACATTATTTGAGGAATTAAATTTGATGGGTAAATCTGTTTCGTCAGTAGAAACAAATTTTTCTAAATTGCTGTCTGCATGCAGTTTATTTTGACATCGTCAGTTAGAATTCATCATCATCATCATCATTTAACGTCTGCTTTCCATGCTGGCATGGCTTGGACGGTTTGACTGAGGACTGGTGAAACCAGATGGCTACACCAGGCTCCAATCTGATCTGGCAGGTTTTCTACAGCTGGGTGTCCTTCCTAACGCCAACCACTCCAAGAGTCTTAGTGGGTGCTTTTACGTGCCACCGGCACGAAGGCCAGTCAGGCGGTACTGGCAATGACCTCGCTCAAAGGTGTTTTTATGTGCTACCAGCATGGGAGCCAGTCCAGCGGCACAGCCAATGACCACGCTTGAATGTTGTTTTGTATTTCATTTCTATCTTTCTATCATGTCTAACAGGCAATGGTCTAAAATATAGATATATTGAAATAAATTTCATCTATTTAAAAAACGCATGTATGCACGTAAGTATGCATGAATGCATGCTCATATATATGCATGTATGTATAAAAAAGGCAATCTTTATATCCAACACAGATGTTGTGTTAGAACACAGAATACTGCATTTTTTTCCTTGAGAAGACCTTTCATACAGATACATTGTGCATAAAAACACTCGTATTTATATTGTTGAGAGATGAGAATCATTTGTTACAGCCATCAGAACTGCCAGATCACCTGATTTCACCCTGCTTGGGCTCCTCAGTGGCAGACATCAAGTAGTGACATAACAACCAAATCTCCCTGTCAACAATATATAGAATGTCAGTGTCTATTCAGGCAGTGATGTCACAATTGGCCAGTGGACTTACTAAAAATTAGTGACAAAAGTAATATTAGTACTAAATGGCTATTGTGTTATTCAACTTGAGAGGACAGTTCATATGGACTTCAGGTGCATAAAAATCACTTTATATCGTTGACATATATGTATGTATTTATGTAGTTTGCATAAATATATATACGTATGTGATATGTATGTATGTATAAATGTATGTATGCTTCAAAGCAAAAGAGCTGAAGATATGAAACAGGGTGTGTTGATTAAACTGAAATACCTAAAACTGGAGATTGGAAACTTCCTACATATACTGGTCCAAATTGGTACATGGTATGCACTGTGTTAGTGGACACGATATCTTCAAACAGGTAGCATGGACCTTGCTTCCAGGTCAACTGGGACTGCCGACGAAGCTGTGGAGGAGTTCCAATATAAGCGAAAACTGTTGTAAAAGCAGTTGGGCTGGCAGTACCCCCAGCACCTAAGTTGGGAGACACGTAGTGAAGCTGGAATGGAAAAAGAGAAGAAAATAACCATGAGAAATTATTATTGAAACAGAATGAGAATTATCACTTCCCCGTCTCCATCTCATTAATTTAGCAGAGAATATTGTTTTAAAAAACGCTTTGAGGAATACAGGTGGTAAGTTGGTTAGGAGCACTCTGTTGGTTACGACGACGAGGGTCCCAGCTGATACGATCAACGGAACAGCCTGCTCGTGAAATTAACGTGCAAGTGGCTGAGCAATCTACAGACACGTGTACCCTTAACGTAGTTCTCAGGGAGACTCAACGTGACACATAGTGTGACAAGGCTGGCCCTTTGAATTACAGGTACTACTCATTTTTGCCAGCTGAGTGGACTGGAACAACGTGAAATAAAGTGTCTTGCTCAAGGACACAACGCGTCACCGGGAATCGAATTCACAGCCTTACGATCATGAGCTGAATGCCCTAACCACTAAGCCACGCGCTCTTGATAAAACAAAGAGAAGGTACACACACACATATGAAAGGATTCTTTCAGTTTCCATTCCCCAAGCCCTCTCACAAGGCTTTGGTTGGCTTAAGAGATTAATCAAGAGTTCAATTAAAAAAGGGACACTGAGACAGAGTTATACAAAGAGATTAAAGGTCAGAGATAAAACAAATTAACAAATTAACAAGAGACACAGTTGAACATACACCAAAGTTCATTAAAGAAACAATCAGCTTGTCAAAAGTGAAAGTAGAAACTCACCTTTTGTGTGTTGACATGGTGGCTGTCCAGGAACAGGCTTACACTGCTATTTTTCATGATACCAGCTCGATGAAAAATCAATACCAAATGATGCCATTGTCCTTCTTGTGTAAGATCAGGACACCAAAACCTGACAGTGTTGTCGCCAAGGACAGGCTCTTCCTCTTCATCACAGCCAGTCACTGAAAAGAGAATATCATATACATCATAATCATCCTCATCCTCATCATTGTTTAATGTCTGTTTTCCATATTGGCATCGGTGAGACAGTTTGATACAAACCAACAAGCCAGGTGACCGAGCCAAGATCCACCCTCTCTCACTCGTTATGCTTTCAACAGCCTTTCTTAATGCCAACTACTTTACAGAATATACAGGCTGCTTTTTTTTACATGTACCTGCACTAATGAGATCATCAAGTACTCGTGTGCATGCCGGCCTGTGTGTGCAACTAAGTGGTCAGGCAGTTTTTCACACAATCATTGGTAGCTTGCATATTTACAAGATTTTGGATTAAAAGCCCACAAAGAATCCCTGTACTACAGATGCAACACATTTTCAGTTGAGTGTTCCTGAATGAACAATATGAAATGAAGTGCCTTGCCTAAGGATATAAAATGATACTGAGTGCAGAATTTAAACCCACAATCTTATGGTCAGAGATCCAATAGCCTATGCCTTCACTCTACAGGTATTGCCAACCTACTAGCCAACAATAATAAGCTTAGCAATTCCTTTTTGGAATTCTGGATATTGAAGTAGATGACAAAGCTACAAATAACAGAATGTGAATATTGGGGTGAAAAACCTTGTGGTGAGTCAGAAAAGCTAGTGTGATATCATGTAGTAGCACAGCAGTGCTACAGTAAACAGCTAATTAGAGTTAAGGCACAGTAATATCAAAAACCCGGTTCTCAGCCTTAGAGAGAGCTAAGAATTTTTAGGGAGTCAGTGATCAACCAGCGAACTGTTGACACCTGAAGCTAAATTGAGAAATGCCGATGTTTGTTTCCACCAATTATGCTCTGCTACCATGTAGCTTATATTAACCCAAATGGTTTTAATGCAAAAGTAAATTATAAACCAGTCAAACTCATCCAACCCATGCCAGCATGGAAAGCGGACGTTAGACAATGACGACGACAATGGTGATGATATGGACAAGAGATGCAAAAGTAAAGTCAAACCTGGCCAGAGTTTGAACTCAGAACGTAATGAGATGTAAAAATATTCAACCAACTCTGCCAACTGATGCTCCACAATGATCATGGCAATGTAATTAGTCTCTATTAGCTTTGACATTCAGCATCAATCGTTTGGTCAACTGGAATCTCTGCTCTTTGAATTAGCATGTAAATGGCTGAATATTCCACAAACATGTGCATTGCTGATGTAATCCTCAGCTACAATCAGTGTAATGCAAAGTGATAAGACTGTACTTTTCATCCAAAAGGCTTCACACAGTTTTCATTAACCCCAATTCATTCACAAGATTCAGGTCAACCCATATATAAGATAGAAGACACTTGCCCATTGGTAGTGGGACTGAACCTGAGATCTTATGGTTCTGACACAAACATCTTGACCATTTAGCCTTGTGACCATGACAATGAGATGAGAATAGTAATGATATTAATTGCAATGACGATGATGAAGAAGATGAAGATGATCACAAAGATGAAGAGGATGAATATGATGGTGATGACGAAAATCATGATGATAATGAAAATGTTGACCATGACAAAAATGACAATGATGATGATGACAATGATTAAAAATCAGGACGATAATTATGATGATGATGACAGTGATGACAATGATGAAGCTGAAGGTAATGATGATGACAACGATGATAATGTTGATACTGAAGATGATGGTTATGATGATGACATTAATGACAGTAACGATGACATTCCATTCATTTCAGTTAGTCTTCCATTCAGTTTCCTTCCCACAAAACAAAATAAACATCACTTGAGACAGAAGAAGGTAGACTAGACTTACCTGTAGTTGGCATACTCGTTTCTTGTGTTGATACGACAAGAGAGCGATCTTTTGCCATCAAGGTGACACTGAGACAGATGAGATTTTCATCGCGACCCTGAAGGTTGCGGATAACAGTCAGCAAGCGTACAGGATGTAGATCCATGTCAGGGCTGCTGAATTTGTCCACACAGAACCACGTCGAGTAAGTTAGCCCCGATTGTGGGGGAAACATTCTCTCACCTGATAAAACCAAAAGAAACAACAGTGTTATAAGATAGGTATAAATATATATATATATATATATATATATATATATATATATATATATATATATATATATATATATATATATATATACACACACAAACATACATACACACACAAACATACATACACACACTTTCGTAGAAACACAAACATATATACACTGTACAAACATATGTTCAGTTTAACAGTGAACTAAAATTCAGTTAACAGTGAACCAAAATTACTGTGAATACAACACAAACAATTTAACAGTGAACCAAAATTCAGTTTAACAGTGAACTAAAATTACTGTGAATACAGTTTAACAGTGAACCATACAACACAACAGTTTGACAGTGAACCAAAACTCAGTTTAATAGTGAATACAACACAAAAAGGGACAAGAAATCCACCAAAATAAAAAGGGACAGTAAATATTCTCTCTCACCTGTTCCAACACCACCAATAACTACAGGATCTGATGAGCCAACTACTCCACCAACGACAGATGGAGCAGGTGGCCCCTGGGGAGCAATACTTGGTAAATAAAGGCATCCGAACCCTTCAGTGCTCATATCGAATTCGACAAATGCTGGTGTCACAGATGAACCATGCATGCGAGCATCTCGAGGGGTTGTCATAGAAACAAGACATTTAACACGAGTCAGAGGTACCGGCCCCCCAGCAGTTTTCAGCTTGTCTTCAATTTCATAAGGTGTGCGCTTTTCTTCTAGACTATGGCCACGGCTCAGCTCACAACCATTATGCATGTGGCTGCACACAAATCCATTGCGGTAACCATCGTAGAGGTCATCGACTGACCGACAGTTAAGTGGTGAGCCTAATCGTAGAAAGTCTCTGCAAAAGAAAATTAAATAAACAGAATTACATGATGAAACAAACAGCACTAATGAAATACAGTTCCATATTTAAGAGATGAGGAATTACGTACATTATTTACATTTGGCGGATATTTGTCCGCATCTTGTTTGTTAACACAACATTTCGGCTGATATACCCTCCAGCCTTCATCAGGCGCCTTGGGGAAATTTCGAACCTGGGTTCTCATTCCTAAGGTATTTTTCGATATTATTATTATTATTATTCAGGTCGGTCACTGCTTTCAATCGAACTCGGAATCTTGGGGTTAATAGCCTGCGCTCTTAACCACTACGCCATATGCCCGTTTAAAATTTGAATGCAGAACAAATTATGAAAGCAAAGTGAAGACAAGATCTATACTAACCAAACAAGGAAGGAAAGAAGAGAAAAAAAAGAACAGAAGGAAAGAAGGAAGGAGAGAGATAAATACTCAGAAGGATTTCCACTGAGACAATAGACGTATTAACAATAAATAATAAGGAAGAACAATAAATAATCTTTACTACTCTAGGCACAAGGCTCGAAAAATTTTAGACCACCCCTAGTACACAACTGGTACTTAATTTATCGACTCTGAAAGGACGAAAGCTAAAGTCAATCTCAGTGGAATTTGAACTCAGAACGTAAAGACAGACGAAATACTGCAAAGCATTTTGCCCGGCGTGCTAACGTTTCTTATTTCTTTATTGCCCACAAGGGGCTAAACATAGAAGGGACAAACAAGGACAGACCAAGGGATTAAGTCGATTACATCTTCCCCAGTGCGTAACTGGTACTTAATCTATCGATCCCGAAAGGATGAAAGGCAAAGTCAACCTCGGTGGAATTTGAACGTAGAACATAAAGACAGACGTAATACCACAAAGCATTTCGCCCGGCGTGCTACAGTTTCTGCCACTTTGCCGCCTTAAGGAACAATAAATAATAAGAAAGATTGGAAGAATTGTTCACAGGATTATAGAATATTCTAACTTCTTTCATGACAATATTTCTAACAAAATACACTGTCTATGTTTCGATTAACCAAGACGACAATCAATAACTGAAGATAGATTAGTAAGATAACCAACTTGTTTATTATTAAGCTGGGGCACAGAACATAAATTATTCTAGCATAAAATTACTGTAGAAGATTTTAATTTAACCCTTTTAATATCAAATCACCTAAAAGCACTGCTGGTTCTATGAAACAAACTTTCTGCTTTGCCATGAGGTATGCTAAAACCCTCCAATAAAATCTCATGTTAATTTATGTTCTAAACAGTTGTTTGATAATGACAGAGTTACTCTAATAAATTCTTCATTGTCTTCAAAATTAATCAAAACAAAGATATATTTTCAACAGAAAACGGTAAAAAAAAGGGCTAAAATATTGACCCCTTTAAAACGGAATACTTTGTATCATATAACCAGCTGCAGTGTTTCGAATGGGTTAGTATTGAAAGAGTACAAGACTTACTTGAGATCCTTAGGTGTCAGTGCTTGGGCAGCGAGACGTTCAAACATGTACTGAAGTGGGGGATGCAGTGAGTGGGATTCATCAGCAAGGGCCACATTGCCATGGTTCAATAGTTCATGGGGGAAGCCAACGTCACACATGATTTGTTGGTTGCGTTCAGTTCGCATCACAGACTTAAGGAGTTCAGCGGTGTACGTTTGTAATTCTAGAGCTTGCTGCAAAACAGGAGATGCATAAAAATGTTGTAGATAAGGACATATCATAGTACAGGAGTGGGCAATTGTTGTGGCTCAGGGGCCACTTCGAGAAGGGCATAGTTAGCAAAGGGCCACACCTTCTATAACTGATCATATTCATTACTTAACGTTACATTTCATTTAATGCGAAGTGTAAATAACATTTCTTTCTTTCTCACCCTTTTTAAAGCCTAGCCAGGCTCATGGTCCCGGTTTTCCGGTTTCTGTGGCATATGTGTTCCCCCCAGCTGGATGGGACCCCAGTCCATCACAGCTTTACTCAAGAAACAAGAAGAAAGAGTGAGAGAAAGTTGGGGCGAAAGAGTACAACAGGGGTCGCCACCACCTCCTGCCGGAGCCTCATGGAGCTTTAGGTGTTTTCGCTCAATAAACATACACAATACCCGGTCTGGGAATCGAAACCGCGATCCTCTGACCGCGAGTTCACTGCCCTAACCACTGGGCCATTGCGCCTCTGTAAATAACATAACAATAATAATAAATAAATAAAACTAAAACGATAGCAGTATACAGAAAACGTTTTATTAAATTTATTTATGTGCAAGTTACACATCAGCGAGCATGAGTGGCAACCCCTGTTGTACTCTTTCGCCCTGACTTTCTCTTACTCTTTCTTCCTGTTTCTTGAGTAAGGCTGCGATGGACTGGCATCCCGTCCAGCTGGGGAGAACACATATGCCATAGAAACTGGGCCCATAAGCCTGGCTAGGCTTGAAAAGGGCGAAGAAGAGGACTTAGTTATAGTTTCCAGATCAGTTTTGAAACATACTGTTAACATTTATCATCATTGCATTGACCAGACCATCAGATGTAGTTATACACCACTGATCACAATGCACTTCCTGCAGGTTAGGCAGGCTGACCAACATTCCTACTGAACAGGATATCAGTTCTACCTTACTGTTATCCATTTACAGGTGAGTGGACTAAAGCAACATGAAATGCAGTATTCTGCTCTAGAGCACATTGCACTGCCCTGCCTAAGAATTGAAACCACAATTCTGCAACTGTGAGCACAACACCCTAAGTACTATTCTTTCATTCTATTACTTGTTTCATCCATTTGACTGTGGCCATGCTGGAACACTGCCTTAAAGGGGTTTTAATTGAAGAACTTGACCCCAGGACTTATTCTTTGTAATCCTAGTACTTATTCTATCAGTCTCTTTTGCCAAACTGTTAAGTTATGGGGACATAAACACACCAGCATCGGTTGTCAAGCGATGCTGGGGGGACAAACAAACAAACACGCACACACACACAAACACACACACATAAATATATACAGTTTCCATCTACCAAATCCACTCACAAGGCTTTGGTCAGCCCGAAGCTATAACAGAAGGCACATGCTCAAGGTGCCATGCATTGGGACTGAACCTGGAACCATGTGGTTGGGAAGCAAGCTTCTTACTACACAGCCACGACCGCACCTATGTGTACTACATGGAAGGAGAAAAATGAAAAAGCATGACATTTTTACCTTTGAATTAGCATTATAATCAATTGCTGGTAGGAGATGAAAGATGGACATAATAGCACCTGGGTGCACAATAATTTGATCTTGGGAACCGGACAGGTAAAGCTTGATACTATCTGTACTGGATTTCTTCACTAAAGAATGTGGACCTTCTGTCCGAAATGAAATATTCCGCTTGAGTGTGTTGTAGCTGCCAGCAGCTGGAGGCCTACAAGAAGATCAAGTATAAAATATTAGCCAAAACAATAAAAACAACAAGAACATAGCAAAAGTTTCCAGTTTATTTCAAACATTAAATCTTTTCTTTGATGCGTTTCTTGTAATTTTGCTAATATGAAACTGCAAAAAATGTTCTCACCAATTGTGAATAGCAAGATGTGGTGAAGAATCAACAACTATATTTATGATCTTACACACACAAATGCACACATATATATATATTATCATTTTAATGGTCACTTTTCTATGCTCACATGAGCCACACACGATTTTTAAGTATGATTTTCTAAGGCTAGATGTCCTCCCTATATCTAACTCTCACCTGTTTCCAAGTAAGGTAATGCTTTGCATCGCTAGAAATGCTTTCATGGAAGATTGAACACAAAAGACACTGCTTATATGACAGTGACACTTGTTTACAGCTAGAGACAGAGACACTATGACACACAGAAGTCACTAAGACACACACAAGTCACTATGATACACACAAGACACTATGACACACAGAAGTCACTATGACACACACAAGACACTATGATACACACAAGACACTATGACACACAGAAGTCACTAAGACACACACAATTCACTAAGACACACACAAGTCACTATGACACACACAAGACACTGAGACACAAACAAGTCACTATGACACACACAAGACACTATGACACACAGAAGACACTATGACACACAGAATTCACTAAGACACACACAAGTCACTATGACACAC
>NC_068985.1:9464678-9464967 GCF_001194135.2 Octopus bimaculoides
CTATGACACACACAAGACACTATGACACACACAAGACACTATGACACACACAAGTCACTATGACACACACAAGTCACTATGACACACACAAGTCACTATGACACACACAAGTCACTATGACACACACAAGACACTATGACACACACAAGACACTAAGATACACAGAAGACACTATGACACACAGAAGACACTATGACACACAGAAGACACTATGACACACACAAGACACTATGACACACACAAGACACTATGACACACACAAGACACTATGACACACACAAGACACTAT
>NC_068985.1:9466354-9467075 GCF_001194135.2 Octopus bimaculoides
CACTATGACACACACAAGACACTATGATACACACAAGACACTATGACACACAGAAGTCACTATGACACACACAAGACACTATGATACACACAAGACACTATGACACACAGAAGACACTATGACACACACAAGTCATTATGACACACACAAGTCACTATGACACACACAAGACACTATGATACACACAAGACACTATGACACACATAAGTCACTATGACACACACAAGACACTATGACACACAGAAGTCACTATGACACACACAAGTCACTATGACACACACAAGATACTATGACACACACAAGACACTATGACATACACAAGACACTATGACACACAGAAGTCACTATGACACACACAAGACACTATGACACACAGAAGACACTATGACACACAGAAGACACTATGACACACACAAGTCACTATGACACACACAAGTCACTATGACACACACAAGACACTATGATACACACAAGACACTATGACACACAGAAGACACTATGACACACACAAGACACTATGACACACACAAGACACTATGACACACACAAGACACTATGACACACACAAGTCACTATGACACACACAAGACACTGATACACAAACAAGTCACTATGACACACACAAGACACTATGACACACACAAGACACTATGACACACAGAAGTCACTAAGACACACACAAGTCACTAAGACACACACAAGTCACTATGACACACACAAG
>NC_068985.1:9469623-9469957 GCF_001194135.2 Octopus bimaculoides
TATGACACACACAAGACACTATGACACACACAAGACACTATGACACACACAAGACACTATGACACACACAAGACACTATGACACACACAAGACATTATGACACACACAAGACACTATGACACACAGAAGTCACTATGACACACAGAAGTCACTAAGACATACACAAGTCACTAAGACACACACAAGACACTGAGACACAAACAAGACACTGACACACACAAGATACTATGACACACACAAGACACTATGACACACACAAGACACTATGACACACACAAGACACTATGATACACACAAGACACTATGACACACACAAGACACTATGACACACACA
>NC_068985.1:9469967-9471062 GCF_001194135.2 Octopus bimaculoides
CACTATGACACACACAAGACACTATGACACACACAAGACACTATGACACACACAAGACACTATGACACACACAAGACACTATGACACACACAAGACACTAAGACACACACAGGACACTATCCCTATAGTATTTTTCGATGTTGTTGTTATTATTATTATTATTATTATTCAGGTCACTGCCTGGGATCGAACTCAGGATCTTGGGGTTAGTAGCCCACACTCTTAACCACTACGCCATACGCCCATGGGTTAAGAGCGTGGGCTACTAACCCCAAGATTCCAAGTTCGATTCCAGGTAGTGACCTGAATAACAATAATAATAACAATAATAATTATAACAACATCGAAAAATACCTTGGGATGAGAGCAAATATCCGTCAAATGTAAATAATGTATAATTTCTTTTCTTTTGTCATTTTAATTTCTTATTACACTCCATACTCAAGCTAATGCTTTATTCTGAAGCATATGTATATTGAGTTTTAACACCAGGTTATTAGTATCTTTATGCCTAACCAAAATGATGAAATATCAGCATCGTCATCATCATCGTTGTTTAACTTCCGCTTTCCATGCTGGCATGAGTTGGACGGTTTGACCAATGGCTGGCAAGCCAGGAGGCTGTACCAGGCTCCAATCCGATTTGGTAAAGTTTCTACAGTTGGATGCCCTTCCTAACGCCAACCACTCTGAGAGTGAAGTGGGTGCTTTTTACGTGCCACCGACTCGAGGGCCAGTAAAACAGTACTGGCATCGACCATGCCTGACTGGTGCTTTTTACGTGCCACCAGCACGGGAGCCAGTCAGGCACTACTGGCATCGACCATGCTTGAATGGTGCTTTTTACGTGCCACCAGCACGGGAGCCAGTCAGGCGGCACTGGCAATGACCATGCTTGAATGGTGCTTTTTACGTGCCACCAGTACGGGAGCCAGTCAGGAGGCACTGGCATTGACCACACTCGAATGGTGCTTTTTACATGCATATGTGTGTGTGTGTGTGTGTATTTTTGTATCCATATTTCCTTGCTTATGGTAGAAGTAAGGTTTAGTTTTTATTTCAGCCGTATTATGCCAATGATCCTTGCAAGGAAGA
>NC_068985.1:9471410-9479201 GCF_001194135.2 Octopus bimaculoides
ACCAATCACTGACGTCCATTCAGCCGATATACATTAAGTGCCGACTACATAAACAAACGATTCTGAAACAATTAACCCTAACCCTAAAGTTAGGGTTAGGGTTAGGGTTAGGGTTAAAGCAAATTTAAAATGAAAAAAGCAAATAAAACGAAGGTATGGAGATTAAATACGCTTTACATCGCTTAATCAGCCAAAGGAGTAAATATAAACAACTGAATACTTGTCAGTGATTGGTTGAAATTATCGAAATAAGACAATTTTTTACATGAAATAAATTTGAATACAAAAATATTTTTCTGTTCTATAACACAAAATAGATAAGTATACGAAGTTTGAAAGTCTTTCCGTACCAAAAACACTACGTAAAACATTAATGAAAAATGTGGCCCCCGTTTTAAAATAGATCCTATTCTTCTTAGACATGGAATGTTGAATAACTAAGTGGATTCAAACAGGAAATAAGCTTAGAAAGGCAGCGACACCACCAACACCACCATCAGTGGCGGCAGTGGCGGCGGCGTGGTGGTGGTGGTGTGTGAGTGGGAGGGTGGTAGTAGTGTGGGTGGGTTGTAGTGGTGTGGGTGGATTGTGGTGGTTTTGTGGGTGGGTGATGTTGGTAGGGTGGGTGGTGGCAGCAATAGCAGTGGTGGAAGCGGGAGAATATCAGAAATAAAACCAACCACAAGAGCACAGTAAGAACAAGTACAAGAGAAGCAGCAGCAACAACAACAACAACAGTAATAGCAAAATTTACCCCCTATACAATGTTTTTAACTAAACATCACATTAATCCTATTCACTAATATTGATTTCAAATTTTAGCACAAGGCCAGCAATTTTAGGGGTATTGGGTAAGTCGATTACATCAACCCCAGTGTGTAACTGGTACTTATTTTATCGACCTCCAAGAAAATGAAAAGCAAAGTCGGCCTCAGTGGAATTTGAACTCAGAACATAAAGATGGATGAAAGGCCACTAAGTATCTTGCCTGGGTATGCTAACAATTCTACCAGCTCGTTACCATCATCCTATTCGTTAATATTAAATAATGAGATAAGGTGGTGAGCCGGTAGAATTGTTACCATGTCGAGCAATTTTGCTTAGCAGCATTTCGGCTGTCTTTATATACGAAGTTCAAATTCCAACAAGGTTGACTTTGCTGTTCATACTTTCAGGGTCGATAAAATAAGTACCAGTTGAATACTGGGGGCCAATGTAATCGACTTACTCCCTGCCCTGTAAATTGTTGGCCTTGTGCCAAAATTTGAAACCATTGTTAACGGTTATATTGTACAGTAGAAACTTGCAGTATGACTGCACCATTGTATGAACCGAGACACGTGCAAATTTTTGTCTTGAAGTACAAATGGAAATCCGCAGTACGAGCACACAAATCATCCCATCTTTAAGTTAATTTGATCATTAACATCATCGTTTAACATCCTCTTTCCATGCTGGCATGGGTTGGAGTGTTTGACTGAGGACTGGCAAAAGCCAGGAGGCTGCACCAGGCTCCAATCTGATCTGGCAATGTTTCTACAGCTGGATGCCCGTCCTAATGCCAACCACTCTGAGAATGTAGTGAGTGCATTTTGTGCCACCGGCATGGGAGCCAGTCAGGAGGCACTGGCATTGACCACGCTCAAATGGTGCCTTTTACATGCCACCAGCATGGAAGCCAGTCAGGAGGCGCTGGCATCGACTACACTCAAATGGTGCCTTTTACATGCCACCAGCACAGGAGCCAGTCAGGAGGCGCTGGCATCGACCACGTTCAAATTGTGCTTTTTACATGTCACCGGCACAGGTGCCAGTCAGGCGACACTGGCATCTGCCACAATTACGATTTCGCTTGACTCAACAAGTCTTCTCAAGCACAAAAACCAGTTTACATATTTCTTTTGCATTCTCTTGTTTTATAATTGTTATCTTACTTATAAGTACACCTTTTCTGTTTTAAAACCCATAAAAATGTATTTCTGAGTAGTTTTGCGAGGCTGGAACGGATTAATTATATTTTAGTTAATTTCAATGGAGAAAATTAATTTGCAAGACGAGCTTGGTCATGGAATGAATAAAACTCGTACTGCAAGGTATCACTGTACATTCAAAAAACAAAAACAAAAAAAGAAAAAAAAAAATGACAAAGTAACTACAATGCATTTTAAATTATTTGCAAATTCCTCAAACAGTAAATTACAATTATAATATTGTAGACAGTTTTTATTGGAAGCAGGGAGGATTCTGAATGGATCTTAATAAGATGAAATTATAAAACACTAATAAACATTTTATTGTCCTGTCTACTGGAATGGAATCTAATTGCTTTACAACAAGGTCAGGTCATATTAATGCCAATTTGGCCTTCTGGAATTGAATTCACTAACCTTTACTGATTCACAATCTAAAGACAGGATGAAGTTATTATCAGCAATAAGAATTCCATTAATTAGGAATCAAACCTAAGGCAAGTGTAGCTATACATGTCACCTTGTAAGTATATAGAGCAATGTGTGGAGAGGAAAGCAAAATGCTGACCTTAGAAACAAAATGGTCTGGTAGCTTTATTCATTCAGCTTTTATGTTATTATTAGATAACAAAAGTATTCTCTTCTTCGCCAAAGTATTGATTTTTTTTATGTGAATGATGAGGAAATTAATTTGTCTGGTGGAGAAGATTTAGCTAGCATGCACTTGTTGATGAAATGTTAGATTTCAAAGCAATGTTGCATATAGATTGATAATGACAAAAATATCATCATCATCATCATCATCACTTAACATCTGCTTCCCATACTGGCATGGGTTGGATGGTTTGACAGGAGCTGGGGCATCAGAGAACAGCATCAAGCTCTACTCTCTGTTTTGGCATAGTTTTTACGGCTGAATGCCCTTACTAACACCAATCACTTTACAGAGTGGTACCAAGTGCTTATTACAAAACACCAGCAAGGTTAAACATTCCATAAATCCTCAAGTATAATCCACATTTTTTCTCCAAAATTTAAAGGTCAAAATCCCTAGTGCATACTATATACGAGGTTAAAATGAAAATTATTTTCTAAGCAATGTCCGAGTCTCTATTTGCTGTCCGGCAATGTTTATTCAGACGCATTTTCTGATGTCGGGCGCGAAAATACCTTAAGCTAAGCCTGAAAGCAATGAAGTCATGAAAGAATCATCCATAACTTGCAGTAAGCAACATTTATTAAAATAGAAGTGTTGTATATTGTCTGCACTGGATGGTACTCAGGATGATGTTGTATGGCAAGATGAAATAAATGAAGGTGAATCTTCTGATGATGGAGATTTACACTACAATGATGCTGACATGCTTACGGAGGAACAAATGGGACAGTTATTTGATGCTGAAAGTGACGTTGAATTTGAAAGATTTGAATAAACGTTTTTGCTTTTGTAACTGATGGTGATAAATATGTAAAGGCAATTTACTTAATATTTATTTTTCACTGACGTTATTACTGTTATTTCTTTATTTTCTGCAAACAAAGTGCACAAAAAAGCTGCACATTTGCATAATGTTATATATACAATAATAATAAAGGACGTTACCGTATATATGTTTACAAACCAAGGACGTTATATAGACCTCCTTGACTCAAGTTAGAGAAGGGGTGCGTATTATACACAAGGTTTAGGTTTTTCCTAGGTACAGCCCCCTAAAAATCCCCTGCATATTATACTCAAGGGCGGACTATACTTGAGGATTTATGGTACTTAAAACATGGGGTGCAATGTGATTGTGCCATATCTTCCAAAATAGAAAACATTTTTGATGCAAGCCATAATTCAAAGTTTGGGAGTTATACCATGATATTTTTAGGGACTTTAAATTTGTTCTGTTCTCTTAATAGTAAAATAGAAAATAACTTCAGGGGATTAGCTCCAACGTGAAGACATTAAGAAGAGAGAGACATCTTTCCCTGGCTGGGATATAGGCAACATTCTTGGATTATTTCAAACACACTGCAGACCATGGAACTTTCTGAATGGCACACCAACGAAATTCACCCTACATTTTTTTAGTAGTGCAGCCTACTTGGTGATAAGTTTGAACCGTCTCTCAACAACTAAGTGGATTAAGACCATCTGGAATAAAAGATTCTTGCAGTAGGTTTCAGCTCAAGACCCATAAGCAGATTTTTATTGTTAGGAAGTCCAAAATGAGAAACCGTATCCTCAAAACGCACATAAGTCTTTCACAATGGTTCGATATCGTTGTGGTTGTTTAGCTAAGGTCAGTCCTGATCAATAGATCAAAGACATTCAAACTGTGACCATTCTGTGGTTTATTTTTTAAGGTGTTCTTTAAATACAGATTAATGATGAAATATCGTTAACTTACCGATCAAAGGAATCTAGAGCCATATCATAAAAAAAGCGTATCATCAAACAAGCTGATTGAAGTGTCAAAGGTAGAAGATGCTTGGTTCTGAAAAACAGAGAAAATAGGAATCAGACACCAGTCAATGGCATGAAGTAAAATGGTAACTAGAAAGTTTAACCCTTTAGTATCCAGCTCGTCTAAACTGGACAAATCTAGCCTTTCACACCTACCCTACAATGTTATTCTAAAGAGAAAAAAAAAACCAATCATCATCATCATCATCGTTTAACGTCCGCTTTCCATGCTAGCATGGGTTGGACGATTTGACTGAGGACTGGCAAACCAGATGGTTACACCAGGCTCCAATATGATTGGGCAGAGTTTCTACAGCTGGATGCCCTTCCTAATGCCAACCACTCTGAGAGTGTAGTGGGTGATTTTTACGTGCCACCAGCATGAGGGCCAGTCACACGGTACTGGCAACGGCCTCGCTCAAAAACGTGCTTTTTACGTGCCACCTGCATGAGAGCCAGTCCAGCGGCACTGGCAACGACCTCGCTCGAATGATTTTCTAACGTGCACAAAAATCTCAAAGATACACGATAATACTTGATTAATTCAAAATAAGGTGAATAAGTAAGCATTATATTTGGCAGAATAACCTGATTGTCAAAGAGTTAATGGTTTATTGATATACGTGGAAATATGATGACTGAGGAATTTGCAGTTCCACCATGATTTATATTTGGAAAGAAATTTCGATAAAATACCAGACAATACATGATCTGAATGACTAAATTAATCATTTGAAATCAATTTGTCTCACATTAATTAATCTATCTTCTGAATAGAAAAGCAATCTATTGTATGTAACTTGCTGAGAAGTTCTGGTAATTATTCACTATAGTTAAGAGAATATAGGCACTTAAAATAAAGTCTGCTCCCCAGACAATAAAATTCTTTGCGCTTGTTTGGATTTTCGAAATGTTTCACTAGTTCAATTCTTGATCCTGTCAATCATTTGTTTCTACTGAATAAGACTATTTTCTCAGAAGGTGTTGCTGAAAATACAAAGCAAGATCAAACCTAAGATTATGTAATCATAAGATGATTCTATTAACCATGCAGCCAGCCAAAGTAGTTATTGCCTCACATTTTAGAATCAGAAGTAACTAAACCCTTCCGTTACTGTATTTATTTTGAGATGCTCTGTGTTTCTTGCGATTAGTTTAGATATAACAAAGAATTTAGTAAAGTAATTTCGTTATCATTAAGCTAGTTTTTTAGGAACATAAATTGTGACGAAGATTTGGTGGAAGATTTGAATTCAAAACCTATGGAAACAAAACATTTGAACTACAGAGCCAGAGCTGGTTTCAGCCGGGTTGGTAACAAAAGGGTTAACAGAATGTATATTGCTTTTTTATTTACTTTCTCTTAAGAATAAGGTTAGAATGAGAATTGTAATGTTTATAATTTTCACAGGTGTATTAATGATAAAAAAAGAAGTGGAAAATCTAAAACTGAAAACCAAAACCATTGAGAGATCACAGCTTTTGTATTACGGACATATTAGAATGTTGTAGGAAAGAATCACAAGAATGATTCTTGAAGCCAAGCGAATAAGCAGGGGACCAAGGGGTAGAACAAAAACAAGATGACTGGATAATATCCATAATCTCAGTTGATCATGTTTGGGAATCCAACTGGAAAGTCCAATAATGGTTGGTTCTCATAGGACTCTATAGAGGAGGGGCTTGAGGTCTCTAACTCCATGACCCTTTTAGGAATAGCGGGCAGAGAAGATGGATGGATAGACAGATGGCTGGATAGACAGATAGATGGATGGATATAACGTTAAATAAATTATTCAAGGATCTTTTAAAAATATATTTGCAGGTGTAGGAGTGGCTGTGTGGTAAGTAGCTTGCTTACGAACCACATCGTTCCGGGTTAAGTCCCACTGCGTGGCACCTTGAGCAAGTGTCTTCTACTATAGCCTCATGCCTCATGCTGACCAAAGACTTGTGAGTGGATTTGGTAGACAGAAACTGAAAGAAGCCAGTCATATATATATATATATATATATATATATATGTATGTATGTATGTATGTATATGTTTGTGTGTCTGTGTTTGTCCCACCCACCCAACATCGCTTGACAACCGATGCTGGTGTGTTTACGTCCCCCGTAACTTAGCGGTTTGGCAAAAGGGACCAATAGAATAAATACTAAGCTTACAAAGCATAAGTTGATTTGCTCGACTCAAGGTGGTGCTCCAGTATGGCCACAGTCAAATGACTGAAACAGGTAAAAGAGTAAAAGAGTGTTCTCATCACTGTCTACCATTTAACAGAAAACAACAACAAAGAAAAAGATGAAATCTTACTTGCTGTCTTTAACATCATTGAAGAAATCCTCAAAAATGGCAATGGATTCTGGGATAGACTGGATTTCTTCTTGATTTGTTTCTTCTGAATCTGGTAGAATGTCAATGGTATTGGAAAAGCAGCCAAGCAGACGTGCAGCTTCTGTTAAACTATCATACCGAACCTAGAAATGGAAAGAGAGATGTGTGAGGAGAAAAAGAAAACCAAAAAAAAAACATTGATTACAACATAAAAATAATCATATTTTCTAGAATACGAGTGGAATTTTCCAGACCAAAATTTACAGCCATCACGGGGTAAGTCAACTTATACACCAAAACAATTTTGAAGGACCAAAAATTCCATGGATTCACAGGATTCAGAGAGGTAGCGACAATATTTGAGTCTTTACACAACAAACTATTGGTATGCTGGGAAATACAACATGCAGCAAACAAACAAAAAAAATCCTCTTAAGAAAAAAAAAATGGTAAAAAGACAAAAATTATTTAAAATCCTTGATTATATTTACCTCAGTTGAGAAGAATTTTGCATTTGCAGGTTCATATCGCATGGCAACTGTTAGGGTACTGAAAACTGTTTTTAACATGGTCAAAATTTCTTCTCTGTCAACTAAAAAGATACAAAACACAACATTAACCATTTTGTTACCAACCTGGCTGAAACTGGCTCTGAAGTAGAAATGTTCTTGTTTTCATAAGTTTTGAATTAAAATCTTCCACCAAACCTTAGTCACAATTTATGTTCTTAACACTAGCTGAATGATAACTAAGTTATATTACTAAATTCTTTGTTATATTTAAAATTAATTGAATGAAACACAGAGTATCTCAAAATAAATACAGTAACAAAAGGCTTAGACACCAGGATATTTTTAACCCTTTTGTTACCAGCCTGGCTGAAACTGGCTCTATAGTACAAATGTCTTTGTTTTCATAAGTTCTGAATTAAAATCTTCCACCAAACCTTAGTCACAATTTATGTTCCTAACACTAGCTTAATGATAACTAAGTTATTTTACTAATTTCTTTGTTATATTTAAAATTAATTGA
>NC_068985.1:9479343-9483128 GCF_001194135.2 Octopus bimaculoides
TCAAAGGTCATGCTTCACCACCCCATCCCATGTCTTCCTGGGTCTACCTCTTCCACAGGTTCCTTCCACAGTTATATGTGTGTGTGTGTGTGTGTGTGTGTGTGTATGCACATTGTTTGTTTTTATGTTCAATTATAATAAAAATAAGTTTCACATTAATCTGAAAGGTTACTCCAGACATTATTTACGTTTGAAAGATATTTGTCCTCATCTTGTTTGTTTTTAACACAACGTTTCAGCTGATATACCCTCCAGCCTTCATCAGGTATATTGGGGAAATTTTGAACCTGGGTTCTCATTCCTAAGGTATTTTTCGATGTTATTATTATTATTATTCAGGTCACTGCCAGGAATTGAACTCGGAATCTTGGGTTAGTAGCCTGCGCTCTTAATCACTACGCCATATGCCCATAGAGTACAACTTGATTATTCTTTAACAAGAATAGTAGTGACAGTGACTTTGAAGTTTTGGCCAGCTATGCCATCATGAGACTGTAAATGAAGAACTAATGGAAATAATTGAATAGAAAGTTACCTGTGTGCCATGGTGACTTTGGAGGTTCGGATAAACACCCTTCCATTGACACAAGCACCGACATCACGTACACAAATCCACCAACTTTACGGAACACTGTTCTTGTACGATGGCTCTCACGTAAAACGTTCAGCAGAGACTGCAAGATAAGGGGCCACAATTATTATTTAAAAAAACACAACACTTGCTCATGCAGAAGAACTGAACCCAAGACCACATGATTGGGAAGCAAGCTTCTTAACCACAGAGCTATGCAAAAAAAAAGAAAAAAAATAGAAAATAAACAAAATTGGATGTAAATATATTTAATTTTCCTTCATACCTTTAATATGTGAGTTTTAAGTTGCAGTGCAGTTACGGGTGCTGTGTGCATGAGTCCTAAAAGGGTGCCCATGTCATCATCACCTCCAGGGGACAGAACCAGCTGCTGGACAATGTTAAGGGCTTGGTGCTGGCAATCAACATAAGGCACCATATTATGAGCACATCGTGCTCCTCCACACTCATGGAACACACCTGTTGAAAAAGAAAAAAAAAGTGGGGGGGATCACAAAAATGAGCAGATGGTTAAAATCTCAGATTTCAACAGAAAGTGATGTATCTACAATCATTTAAAATAAATTTTGATGAAAGATAAAAACAAATAACTTATTACAGAATTAATTATTTTGTTAAAGCAATTCCTAATTATCAGCCTGCTTGCATGTGTATTACAGAATTACTCTGTGAATGTCGGTGAATTAATAAAAAAGAAAAAAAAAAAGATGCAGTCAGAAGTTGCAGAAGCATTTTTTATTATTACTTTATTTTCTTTTGGAATTTTTAAAACATTGTGGAAAATAGAGTATAAAGTATATTGCTTTATATATATATAGCTGAAATTTATAGAAGAAACAAAAGACAAAGAGAGGTGTATGAACAACAAGCAGGTATATTGGTTTGACGGTCGGAAAAATGAAAAAGTGTTTTACATTTCAAGCCTACGCTCGTCAACAGAAATACTTACTGGCATTGGCACTGTTGCCATTCAGCAGAATTGCCAGGGCTTCCATGACATAGAATCCCAATGTCATCTGCTCTTCTGATATTTTGAAATGTTCTGTAAAAGATAACAAAAAAAGCAGCTTTAATCCTTTAAAGACTCATACTCCATAAAACACCAGTTTTCACATGTTTTTAACAAGAATATTGCTATGCCATTACATTATTTCTTTTATTGAATTAACAGTGTATTAAAATGGTTTCATATCATGCTTCTAATGCACAGCTTTCAGCCGAGGAAAGAATCCCTTTATAGATGCATTGTGTTAAAAAATAAACTTCAGAGCCAAGTGAAACAAAATCACCTCAAAAGTGATTCCAAGAGTTGCATCCTTCAAACCAGTGTATAGTTTAGACACTGTATTAATACAGTTCAGATTGGCCAATTTGACTTTATTTTAGAAGTGACATGTGCATATGACATTGACAAGTAACAACAATGTGAAATGTCACTCTTGCAGTCACTTCCAAGGTGATTTCATATTGCCTACCTGTGGGATATATTGTGGCTTTTTAACACAATATATCTATAAAGGCAGTTTTACCAGGATGAAAAACTGCAGGCTTCTTTCAGTTTCCGTCTACCAAATCCACATACAAGGCTTTGGTCGGCCCGAGGCTATAGTAGAAGACACTTGCCCAAGGTGCCACAAAGTGGGACTAAATCTGGAACCATGTGGTTGGTAAGCAAGCTACTTACCACACAGTCACTCCTGTGCCTATGGTTAATCAATTTTAACCCTCACCCCCATAATTCATCACATTATTACTAATGATACTTAACTGTCAATGGCTGAGTTTATCAATAGCTTGTAACAACTGGATGAAATTTATGAATGAATGGCATTTTAATTTGCTGATGAGAAGCTGATAATAAGATACTACTAAAAATGTATCTTATATCTCTTTTCAGTTAAGGGACAGCAGCCATGTTGGGGCACCACCTTGAAGGGATTTTTAGTTGAACAAATTGATTGTAGTACTTAGTTTTTAAAGCCCGATATATATTTTCTGTCTCCCACTGGCTTCTGGCTGAGTGGCTCCCCTGCTGGTGGCATGCAATAAGCACCATTCATTTATGTGTAGGTCATTGCCAGTGCCACCTGACTGGCTCTCTATGCTGGTGGCACAAAAAAGCACCATATTAACGTGGTCGATGCCAGTCCCCCATCTCTCACCCCGACTGGCACTTGTGCTGGTGGCACATAAAAAGCACCATCCAAATGTGGCCGATGCCAGTACCACCTGACTGGCTCCTGTGCCGATGGCACATAAAAAGCACCCACTACACTCTTGGAGTGGTTGTCGTTAGGAAGGCTATTCAACTGTAGAAACATTGCCAGATCAGATTGGAGCCTTGTGCTGAAACGTTGTGCAAACAACAAATAAGATGAGGACAAATATTATGTACATAATTCCTCATCTCTTAAATATAGAACTGCATTAAAAAAAGGTCTGCAAAGCCCACAAACTTACCATGTTCAAATAAAAAAAGACAAATTGAATCTATATAATCCTAGATATTCAAAAGCCAACAGAAGTTTGGGATACTCATAGGTTGCACATCAATGATTGCCTAAGTGCACAAAAGGCGCTAGCCTTTGGCTTAAACAACAACATCAATATAATGATAAATAATAGAAGAAATGGTAATTACCAACTCCATTCTGAGGATCTTTCAGAAGAGCAGCATACCGATGTAGACATGTAACCATGACTTCCAACATACCAACTTCCCGAAACACATCTTTGTAGACAATGTGGTAGCGTAATATCTTCAGCAAACTTCTCATGCAGATAATGCTGCATTCAATGGAACTGTGGGAAGAGCAGTACACTAATAAATGCATATGCACATATAAACACATCTATCTATCTATCTATATATATATATATATATTGATAGGAAGGACAACAAAAGAAAGAAAGAAAGAAAGAGACCTCGATATTATGTAAATAGAGGAATTTATCTGTAAAAATATGTGACACTTATTCGGTAGCCATGATAAAACTCCGAGTTTCGGATGCCACAGTTGCTAATTGTGGAACATGACTGTCACTACATGAACCTGATGATTGCAGAAAGCACAAAAATACTAGTTTATTTCAATATTGTAAAATAGTACAAATTGGAAATAATAAAACGCGAAAAATCAGTATTGTTTTCTGCAAGTGCTCCACCCTTATTGCAGCCCCTATTTGTTCCATG
>NC_068985.1:9483138-9483383 GCF_001194135.2 Octopus bimaculoides
CAACTCCATTCTGAGGATCTTTCAGAAGAGCAGCATACCGATGTAGACATGTAACCATGACTTCCAACATACCAACTTCCCGAAACACATCTTTGTAGACAATGTGGTAGCGTAATATCTTCAGCAAACTTCTCATGCAGATAATGCTGCATTCAATGGAACTGTGGGAAGAGCAGTACACTAATAAATGCATATGCACATATAAACACATCTATCTATCTATCTATATATATATATATATATAT